>NC_088855.1:49256048-49563548 GCF_963853765.1 Magallana gigas
TATGTTAATTTGGCGTTCCATAACCCACTACCAATCTTATCAGGATAACTGAGTCACTCAAGTGAACTATCCCTGGTTGTCCATGATAGTCCTTTTGTGAGACAATCTTGACGAGATTTATCTAATACATGTATTGATCATATTTAATATGTAACGCAATAGGGAAGGAAAAACGCAAGCTTACACGGAAAGTATTCTAAATGCACATGTAAATACGTGACAGTTGATGCCTTTCTTATATATATTCATCTCTTCATCTCTACACGAAAATACTGGAATTTTTTTCTTCCAAACTTTCAGAACATGATCATGATGAACAATGCTCTGCTGAAATAGCGAAATTTCGGATCGGTGCAATTTTACATGTCCCAAGTATTGCAACTGAATTTCTCAAATACAGCTCGACCTTTCTTGAAAATATTTAGCAAACAAAGTTCTAAAACTTCTGAAGGGAGTTCAGTTGATATGTTGTTCTTACACTTAGGAAACTAAACTATATACTTTCGATATTATAGTTTGATTTCCGAACTCAAATTCAGACCGTTTAGTGTGACATTTGAACTGCAAAAATGTGTATATTTATAAAATGTCAGTTCTACGTCCGATAGTCATTTGCATCTAAAAAAAATATTAAGCATGTATGGATCCTCTCCATGAGCTGAATTCATATTTGTTTTTTTATTTCTGCGTTTAATTTTCTTTTTTTCTTATTGATATAAAATGACCGTGTGTTCCTAACAGTATGTGTAGATTTACTTGGTTATCTTTCTTTGAGTGTTCTAAAAGACGTTTCCTATGTAAGGCTTCTTTTCCTTCTACTCCTTTATTCAGAATTCCTAATACTTGTTATAGTTGAACAAGAGGCCCATGGGTCACATAGTTCACCTGAGGAACAATAGGAATGATAAAATCAGCTTAATGGAGTCATAATACAAACTGTCTGGACAATGTAGTATTATATAAATAGTGCCTGTTTGGGAGGGTAACAGTTGAAATTGACAATTTCAACTGTTATCCTCCCAAACAGGCACTATTCATTTTGTTATACTGAATGTCTTAATTTTTAAGAAAATTTCACTTCTTTTATATAGGAATAACGTGAATTCTACAGCGAACCGTACGCGCATAATTTTCGCGCATGTAACATTTTTTAATGTTACCCGTTGCTAAGTGCGTTGCTAACGCTGAGGGTAATAGAAAGAATTATGAACTGCGTCTTAACCAATCAGATTTCAGTATTTAACATGAAAGTATAACAAAAACATGTAGATCCTGTAAAAATTAAAATCCACTTTTCTCCCTTTATTTCTTATAGTTATTTATTCTTATGTTTATAATCAAGTCCCTTTTCTTACAGGATGATTCATAGTCATATCACATGTTGAACATTACACTTCTCAAAACGATCCTACACAATTGTTTATATATGGGATATAAACCTACATCAAACTCTGAAACCCTTGTGAGGCAAAAAAAAATCTAAGCAATTTTAAAAAATCAGCAATATGTCAAAATGCTTGAACATGTATATAGATAAAACTAAGTAAAGATTTTCACTTTATATTCCTATGTAAAAGTTCGACCCCCATTGTGGCACCACCCTACCCCTGGGGGTCATGAATTTTACAACTTAAAATCTACCCTACCTGAGGAAGCTCCCACACAAGTTTCATCTTTCCTTTCATTAATGAGAAAAATATTTATAAAGATTGACTCCATATATATTCCTCTGTTAAAATTCGCCCCCTCCATTGTGGCCCCAACAACCCCTATGGGTTATAATTTTCACATCTTTGAATCTTCTCTACCTGAGAATGCTTCCACACAAGTTTCAGCTTTCCTGGCTGATTACTTTCTGAGGAGAAGATTTTTAAAAATTTACTCTATTTATTCCATTGTAAAAGTTTGACCCCCCCATTGTGGCCTTATCATACCCCTTGCGGTCATGAGTTTCACAATTTTTAATTTCCATTAGCTGAGTATGCTTCCACGTAAGTTTCAGCTTTCCTGGTTGATCAGTTTTTGAGAATAATTTTTTACTTTATATATATTCCTTTGTAAAATTTTTATCTCGCATTGTGGCCCAATCCTACCCGAGGGGGTCATGATTTTCTTTGAATCTTCCCTATCTGAGGATGCTTCCCCACAAGTTTCAGCTTTCCTGCTGATTCGTACTTGAGAAGAATTTTTTTAAAGATTTACTCGATATATTCCTATGTAAAAGTTCGACCCCTTAATGTGGCCCCACTCTACCCCCGTGATTTTCACAATTTTGAATCTTCCTTTCCTGAGGTTGCTTCCACACACGTTTCAGTTTTCCTGGTCTGCATTTTACAAAAGAGCGTATGACTTACGACCAAATCAATGAATGCTAATTAATCACCAACTAATCTTTTATTTATTCTTATGACTCGAAAATATGACTATGGGAATTGAAATATTTGTAAACAAATGGTTTTATGTCAATTTTGTTTTTTAAAGATCATTTTACGAGGTTGTAAATATTTACGACTTTGTCGTTAAGTTCTTTTGGCTGATTAGTTTTTGAGAAGAAGATTTTTTAAAGATTTACTCTATAAATTCCTATGTAAAAATTCGACCCACATTGTGGCCCCACCCTACCCTCGGGGTCATGATTTTCACAACTTTGAATCTGTGCTACAATGTAAGTTTCAGCTATTCTGGCCAAATTGTTCTTAAGAAGATTTTTGAAAATTCGAAATTTTCATTAATTCCTAATTATCTCCTTGAAAAAGGGCATGGTTCCTAATTTCACAACTTTGAATCCCCTTTGCCTAAGGATGCTTTGTGCAAAGTTTGGTTGAAATTGGCCCCGTGGTTCTGGAGAAATTGTTGAAAATGTGAAAAGTTTTTGGACAGACAGGCAGACGGACGGACGGCAGACAAAATGTGATCTGAAAATCTCACTTGAGCTTTCAGATCAGGTGAGCTAAAAAAACCCCTAAATAATCCTAAATTTTTCGGACGATATTTGTCTAGAGACAACTACTCGTAGATCGTTATTTTACACACGCAAAGACAAGCACCTCGCACTCTCGGACGAATTTAGTGCATATTTCGGTTTGCAATATGGACATCTACTAGTATGTTTTTTGGGAATCTCGAATTTTGATAATACGGTTTTCTTTTTTTCTATCTATTCGTATACAAAATCATATGCCTGATAGCAGAATAATTAATTGGTCTGAAATAAATGTAGAAACATCATACGGCATTCTATTTAAAATTCTGTTATGGGATTTTATATAAAGGATTATGGCGTCTAAAACGTATCTTGTTATTCATATTCGAAATCTTGTTACACTGTATTCACATTCAAAAACTTGTTTATTTATATGAGGAATAAAAGTCATTGATATACCTAATCATGTCATTTATGTTATAAAATATATTTATTAAAGGAAATAGATTAAAGGAAATGAATTAATGATTTCAAACGAATAAAATTTTGATAAACTTTGATGAATAAATCGTAAGTGTGAATTTGCGATGTAGATTTTTGTGGGAGCTGAAAGTTATTCTACGCCCTTTGTAAGTTTGAGATCTAGATTTGTAATCTGAACTCCCGAAATATCTCCTGTAGCATTTATTGATACATTTGTCTTCAGGAATGTCTTATTCAACCCCGTACCTCATTTATTTATTATGATTGATAATATAAAGTTCATTGCGATATCAGCTTACAATTTTTCTCCAATGCCAGCAAACAATAAAGACACTTCCTGGTATGTGCGATACTTGTGTTTCTGCGATACGCCGTCTTCTCTTAAAAATCGGAGCATTGTATCATAGAACAGTTGTTATAAATAGCCATTAAATTAGCAAAAATCAATTGATTCTAAATAAGTGGTTTAAAATTAATTAATTCAATTCAGATAGAAAGTAACTATTTATCATAAACTTGCATTTCTCGTCGCCAGTTAAAAGTTCTTTACCTATCTTTGTCAGCTTTGCAAATGTGTTTGATCATTGCAAAACTATGATGGTTGTAAGTTAAGTAATGACCATCAGAAAGTCTGTTAAATACCGGAACTTTTTTATTTAAATATTCAAGTGGATTTACTCCCATTTAACAACAAAACAATCACTTACTAGTATTTAGAAGCGATTGATCTTTGCTAGTTAATGCAATCTTGAAAAAACCCAAACAAGTAAGTTTATGTCTTCTCAATCTTGAATTCATTGGAAGGAAGAAATTATCAGAAAAGTTCTTTGAATTTGTTCGAACAAAATAAATATACGGAAAGACAGGTTACATTATGAATACGCTACATCTACTTTGTTTGCAACAGTTTGGAATGTAACTTATGTTAAAGGAAATTAGTTCATCGACTACTCAGAAACCATTGATGATTTCCCTTTGTATTTAATTTGTCTTCGCTTTCTACAGTAGTATATAACAATCGGACAGATAATTCTAGACATCGGGGAAACACAGCTCAACCTTCTTGAAAATGAAGAAAGGGGATAAAATGTAAATTATATCCACTGTAGAGATCCTTTGAAGCCCTAGGTCAATAAATAATGTTTTAAGGATTCTCTAGTATTTTGTACCAAAAAATACACAGATAAGGGTATGGACGATATGAAAAAAGCACGAGTCATTTAATTGTCTATCATAAAACATTGTCACCATAAGCTGGAAGATAATATTTGCTTTCAAACTGCCAATTGGAATGAAGAAAAATATCAGCAAAATGAAAAACCCTTTCAAAATAAATTCACCTAGTGGTAGTAATGCTAATTTACAAATTAGTTTTGACATTGTATTTCGTTAGGCATTCACATTTCAGGTGTTTAAGTTATGTTAGCACATGAAAATTCATTAAACTAGTATTATTTCTTAGCTGAATTTAGAAATCATATTTCTCTAACACCATACTGTACTGGGATTCAATCCTAAAGAATCAGGTTTTTACTGGTGTTTTGTTCACCTTTCAAATGTATTTCAATATTTTCTCCTCTCCCTTTATACATGTAAATAATTAAGGGATCAAATGCTCTTGAATACTCTCTCTATAGGATCTCTTTACCTCACACAATGTTTAAAACACTTCTTGTTTATTGTTGGTGTCTTTGCCACAAAGGAGATATCTACTTTAAATTTGTAATTAAAGCACTACATCTTACATTCTCCTGCAAAGTGCTTTCTTAACCACCATCAATTGCATTCATGACTGCAATTTAAATGAAAGTTTAAATAAGTTAAAAACAGTAAGGAAAACTGATAAAGATGATGGCATGTACATTTAGTATGATGTTATAATGAAAAACATTGTTTTATGTTTAAATATCTACTTAGCATGTTCTGATAGTTTTATGATACATTGGTGATAAGAATCAAAGTACTGAAAGTACTCAGAAGAGTTGAACTTGCATAAATTTAATTTCAGTAGTATGTTTGTAGTTGTACAATGTACATTGATACCTAGGCAACATTGACATGGTCACCATCTCAAAGGGCCCTGCTTAAATATATGTAAGCATACTTTAAATTCCTAATTAAACATGAGGAATTAATGTCCGCGTAAAATCGCGAGAAGCACATCTCGCGGATTTTAAAATTTCGCTTTCATTTTTTCAGACAGATGTAAACTATTTGGAATTATGATAAAAATTCGGCGTTCGCGATTTTATATTCTCGCGATTTGATGCTAAACCATTGAATCGCAGAATTAAGTACTCGCGTAAAATAAGGAATTTATACAGTACTTGAATTTGTTGTAAAGAGCAAAACTGAGTAAGATTTCTAGTAAATAAGGGGTTTCAAATCAACTTTTTATTTATTTCACGAAATAAAAACCTGCCAACTCATAAAACGTACGCCTCTTACACCCTGCAGCACAATGATTTCACAGATCACTACCATGTACAGTCATAGTAAATACTATTGCACACATTAATAAATACCACTAAAACATTAACGTTATATCATTTACACACACCCTCAATCACTGTTAAAAGATACTTTCGAGATTCAGTGCACTCAAGACTTCAATTATTATAACTTTCAGATTCGCAAACTAACAAAACACACTAAATATGAAACATACAAATCACGACAAAGTCTTTTCAATTAAGGTTCATTCTAAAATTTTCAAATAATAGATTCTTATATCAAAGACATAAACGTAATCAGAAGATTTTACATTGGCCTTATTCTACCTAAATCACAAAATGATAACACATAAACAAATGAAACGCCATAGCTGCATCAAAGGTCAATTTCATATAATATGAATTGGTATTTCATTTATATGCAATAGTAATATCATTATTTGCAGTGTTAGCATCATTATATAAATTGCTTACATTATCATATACTGTGATTACATCATTATATTCAGGGGTAAAATCTTTATATGAAATGGCATTATCATCACATTATGTCGTCAAATCATTATGTGCAGTAGTTTATTCATTATATGCTTTGAATAATCTTTGTATGATATGATAAACTCATTTCATAAAGAGATAAACTCATAATGTATAGTTGTTCAATCGTTATGTTATGTGGTACACTCTTCATGTGCAGTTGCAAAATCCTTTTATGCAGTGCAGCTTCTTGACATTTGGTGATAAGTTCATTATATGCAGTACTAACATCATGTTATGGTGGTAAAACCTTTATGTATTGTGGTGAAAGCTTTACATGCAATAATAAATCCTTTATATGATGTGACATTATATGCTGTTGTTGAGTCATTATATTATGAGCTCAGTTCTTTACATGATGTGACCATTTCATTATGTGGAGTGGTAACTTCTTTATATGCAGTCATAACTCTTTATGATGAGGTTCTCGCTGAAAAGTTTTAATGGGGAAGAGGTCCAGTTTTATTTTGAAAAAGATGAGACGATGCAGAGAGAGAGAGAGAGAGAGAGAGAGAGAAGAGAGAGAGAGAGAGAGAGAGAGAGAGAGAGAGAGAGAGAGAGAGAGAGAGAGAGAGAGAGAGAGCGCGTTAGTTTATCTGTCCTTTAAACATCGCTATCATAATATCAATCATTGAATTCATTTTGTGTGAAGAATCGAATGTATTATTTGTATAGTATGCTTTTAGTTTAAGAGTAAAAGAAATCACAAAAAATGTAGCAAGCGTTTTAAAATCAAAGTAGAAAGACCTTTGTTTCAATGTACCAGGTAGGTGCTACTCATCGCTGATCAATGCCTCCAACACAAAAGTAATAGACAGAATTTTATTTATAGACATAAATAAAAATTCGTTTTCATGTTTTTTCAAAATAATTTGATTTTTAAGAAATAAATAAAAAAATTGCATGGTCTTAACCTCTTTTTTATGGTTGTTTCATCCACTGTATAAAATTTAAGCTCACCTGGCATGTATTTTTGTATTTTAAATCCTATAAAGACGGTGTTGCAGTTCCTGTGTTATTTTCCATAAAGCTGTTGCATCTTCATATCATTTTTATAAGACCATTTTATACGCAATTTTTTACAACGTTACTGACTTTGTTCACATTATAAACATGAATTGTAAACATCTGCTGCTGAACTAGGGATTTTAGAACTAAGTAACGTATCAGTCGATATTATAGTTAATGTATTTTTTTGTAAAATATGTCGTTTTCAAAAATAAATGTACATTTTGTTCGACATCGTTAAAAGCAAGCCGTGCAATAATGTATGAATCAGTGATTTACGGATAAGTTTGTTCCAAGCGCCACGGTTTATATGGATGCTATTAAAATGATTTTAAATAACAATCAATAGCGAAGTAACTCAATTTAAACGTTTTTGAAGAGACAGAATTAAATTTATTAATTAAGCTCCGAAGAATAACATGCATATTCAAAAGTAGCTGCAGGTCTGTAGCTCCCGGTCTGAAAAAAAATCGGATGGACGACTTGGAGATACAGTGCATCCCGTAGTAAAAAAACTGCAAATAACGGCGCACAAAAAAATGCGCTAGTTTTGGACTGATTAACCTTATTCACACACAAATTCTGGGAAAACAGTATCATTAAATTTCATGGCAATTAACTACTGATATCGTCACTTTACTTGCCTCAGACTATCTCTTAAACATGCTATTCGACCTCGGAAAATGAAGTATATTATTTTACGTCGAGATCGTGAGTCGCCATTTTTACATGTAAAAAAAATGCACCACTTCACTTTACGGGGCTGATGATGGTGTTTAAAAGAATATCAGAGGCAAACAAAGTGACGATATCTGTAGTAAAATGTCCGAATAATGTTTTGGAATCAAATATTTGTACAGAATGTGTTTGGTAATGAGATTAATCAGCCTAAACTAGCCGTAAATTGCAGTTTTTTTTACTATGGGAGACACTGTAGACATGCAGCTAATTTAAAAAAACGATTAGAAATCGCATTGCCAAGTTCTATGTTAACATCAAGATACATAAAGTGATCTACCTAACTGTATACGCGGATCTAGAAGCAGAGGGGATATCGAGTTCTACAAAATACAATCATTTTTTGAAATTTATTTTACGCTTAAAAGAATACTATACTAATAATACATTCGATTTATCAGACATCGATATATCAAGAACAGACAAATCTCTCTCTCTCTCTCTCTCTCTCTCTCTCTCTCTCTCTCTCTCTCTCTCTCTCTCTCTCTCTCTCTCTCTCTCTCTCTCTCTCTCGTGAATTCAAACAATACGACATGTACACCCATCTTTCACAATGAACGCGGTATATTTTTTCAATATAAAACTGGACCTCTTCCCCATTAACATTTTTCAGCGAGAACCAGTTTACAACCTCATCATAAAGAGTTACGACTGCATATAAAGAAGTTACCACGCCATAGAACTGACCTCATAATATAATGACTCAACAATGGCATATAATAAAATTGTCACATCATATAAAGGATTTATTATTGCATGTAAAGTTTTCACCATAATACATAAAGGTTTTACCACCATACATTATGGTTTTAATACACCATAACATGATGTTAGTACTGCATATAATGAACTTATCACCAAATGTCAAGAAGCTGCACTGCATAAAAGGATTTTGCAACTGCACATAAAGAGTGTACCACAAAACATAACGATTGAACAACACTACATTATGAGTTTATCTCTGTATGAAATAAATTTATCATATCCATAGCATATAATGAACAAACCACTACACATAATGATTTGACGACATAACGTTATGATGTTACCACTTCATATACAGATTTTATCAATGGATTTAATGGTGAAATTACAGTGTATAATGATGCTAACACTGCATATAATGATTATGATATTGCATATAAAAGATATACCAATTCATACAATATGAAATTGACCTTAGGGCAGCTATGGCGTTCCATATAAACATCGAACATCGCTTGCACAAAAACAGCTCTCATCTATCGGAATGGCTGACTTTCTGGTGAAAATACGAATTCGTGCAGTAAAACGATATTTCAGCATTTACCTTGACTTTGATAGGATTTGACAAAAACCTGATTTTCTTTTCTTCTATAAGCAGTTTTCTTCGATCTTCTTTGAACGCAAACAAAATTGATGACGGTATCGCTATTGAATATTTTAGTGTACGAAAAGTAAAACTGATGAATTTTTACACGAAAACTTGTGAAGTATTCGTATACAAATTGTTCTAATATACTCAAGGTATCTATTATTTAAAAGATATAAAACAAACATTGAACTATTTTTCATTACACTGTACACATTGCAATGCTGTTTCGCGCCACCGTGTCCGTCTCGTCAAAAGCACTACTTTTAAAAGCACGTTTCGTTACAAAACATAAACAATAATTCATTATACTCCAGATTGAATAAGAATTTGAATATAAAATATAAAATTGATATTTTTAACACCATATTCATATGTTCACGTATTTTATCAACATCAATAAACACGGATTATTTGAACGCAGAATACAAAATTGACATTATATTGAGTAGTTTGTTCCACACAAATTATTCTTGCGATGAGTTTGCGTGACAGCCGGGGGGGGGGGGGGGGGGTTCAACTCCCCAAAAGAGGACACATAAATTATTCGATGACTCTTTGGTAATAGCGTAGGTTTTTCAATTTCCATGGTTTTTAAAAAGGGTTACGCATACAGCACGATAGTGAAGCAAAATCAGGAATATTCATCTTCAATAATTTTATTTATTTCTGATTAAGAAAACAAAACCTAACAAAAACAAAACAAGAGCATAGCTAGCGCAATATGATATAAACGACTGCAAAGTCGATTAATTGTGACATTTTAGAATTCTCTTTTGATTGATTTAACGGTTTTCATTGTGTTTCAAGGCGTATGCAATCATGTCATTGCATAACAAAATGCTACATAATGTTTTTAATGTAAACATTGTGTGATAACATTCTTTTAGATGGTTTTAAATCTTCAGGTAGGTTAACCAAATTTTGAATGTTACTAAGTTCTGTGCGTAATACCAGTTATTTACGCAGCGGAGGTAACATTTGATGTGTGTAGACATGTCTTAGCGTACATTAAATGGCTTACAAGGGGATTAAAATGTTTTGTATATCGGTACCAGATAATTGAAAGCTTACAACCGATAAAATTAAGGTATGGCGGGGGGGGGGGGATGTAATTTTGAAAGAAGCCTTGAAGTTAATTTCCCCCCTCTGTAAATAGAATATCGAAAGTGACGAATCGCAAAATATGTATTTACACAAGTACAAAGTCAGTTATAAACGAGGTTAGACGACGATGAAAATTAGTTGAAATAAATCTGACCTCATTTTATATACATATTTTTTACTATGGCACTATAGACCAGATCGAGAACCATATATGATAAGAGTTAAATTTGGCCCCCATAATTCGCAATTTTTAAGTGTTTCGGGTACAATAAAATGTTAACTAATTTTTTAGAAGAGTTGATATAAAATTTATTTTTCATCTATTTATTTGATTTATTTGCACTCACTGGTAGTATATGACGTCAGAAGTGACGCCATTTTTATAATTCAATCAAAATCAGCCAAAAATTGACATTTTTCTTATCTATTTACAAATGGGAAATATAGAGCGCATGATTGAACAAGGAAAATTTTTTTGTCATCTATTAGTATTGGCTAGATACATCTCTGATTAAAATATTTTATTTATTCAAGAATGCGCTCTATGTTTTTAGAAGGAAAAACTGTTTGAAAACAAGCTGTTTTACGCTAAAAATGCAAAAATGGTGGGAAAAGGTTGTCTTTTCAATGTCATATTTCTAAATTGTGGGCACTTGAACCAAAATGAATATTTTGTAAACACATCACATACATATCTGTACTAAGAAAACAAAGAATGATAGTAAAATGATGATGTTCATTTTAGGGGGCCATTTTAGGCCCTTATCATATATTGTCCTTTGTAATTTTAGACAAGTTTTCTTTCGGAAGCTTTCTTATAATTGTAACTGATTTGAAATTTCGTTATTATATATCAAACGAAAGATTTTTGCTTCTTAAACAATATTTTTGCATTTTTATGCAGGGACATTTAAATTTCACTTCAGAAGAAGCATATGCCAATTTGAAAAGGATAATATTATTAGCAACATAGATTAAAATATGCATGTAACTTGGCAATTTTGCTCAGTTGTCATACTGTTGAACACAAAATATATATGGTATCAACTGCATTTCAAGACTTTTATGTACAGACTGTATCCAGATATTGTAGGTAACTACAATCCAGCATCTGAAACCTATGGCTCAGATTCAGCATTCAAGCCTGTGTGGTGCATCAGTATCATAAGATGTTTGATGAAGTTAAGACCAGTTATTTATTCAGAACGCTGGCGCTAGTATGTTGCAGTCCTTGCAGTTGTTCATCTCAACGGACCTAAAGTTTTGATCAATCCTAATCCACTCAATGTTATTAACTACATCACAAAATAACCAATACAGCACGACTTATAAACAGTATTTTAAAAAAAGAGTTGCAAATAAATGAACTGAAAATAGTTGTATAATGTTTTGGAAGACAATCTTAAAATACTCAAGAAATGCCAATATTCATTCAAAAACTGGCGAGATTCAATCTTATTTCTGAAGAAAAAGGAAATGCATATGTAGTTACTCAGTGGATATGTTATTTTTTAGTACAAATTTTCTACTGTTTGTAAGATACACTCGAAAACGAGCATTCTAGATGACTCGTGGTGCACTCTTTCTAAAACCTCACTAATTTATAAATGCATATTATTTATATTTATCAACCAATCTGATGGTTCTGCAACAAGATTGTTTTCAATTTTCAATTTTTATTCAATTGCAGCCTAAACGCTGGATGTAATAGGCTAGGTAACTAAAGACATCTCGTTTGGATAATTATAAAATGTTGGATAAGAATGTAACACATTGTGTTTTTATAAATCCTTTCCTCAAAAATATGTTAGAATTTGAAATATTCTGTTTTAAATTTTAGATATATTTGTGTCCACCTTGTAGAAATAAAATATATAATTTAGAATTAAACAATATATACAAAGAGCTTTTCAAACCAAAAATATAACATTATCTTTTGCTCCACTTAGAATTCTATACTGATTACTTTTTACACATGTACTTACTTAAAACTAGACACTTTCATGAAATAAATTCTAATTCTAATATCTGTTATATTATAAAAGTCTTAAATAACAATTTTAAAAAGTCGACAGGGCAGGGGGTTTAATCAGCCAATAAAATGGGGAATTGAATGAGGGTATACCCAACCAAAGAAAGCTAACAAAATATCTGACAAGGATAGGGCGTATATAACGTTGGGAAATGACATTAAGGAGACCAGACGTGGAACGGATAAGAAATAAAAGGTAAGGCCTTTCTACTGCAGAAAATACGGAAATCATCTTTTTATTTATTATTTGTTTCATCACGGTTTCCGTATTTCAGATGAAGCACACTGGAATTTTCGCTGTTCTTTTGGTAGCCTTGATTCTTTTTCATGAAGGTAAATATAAGTTTACTTTAAGCTGATTTTCCATTTTTAAAAAATAAAATCGTACTTTGCCGATTCAAGCAAAATTTTCAGTTAATATTTTTTATGAGATATATGATGACACAGAATTTTCCAATTGCGAGAGAAAACAAAACAGAACGTTTTTTGTAAACTTTATAAATTTTTTTTATTAGAAATAAAATCTGCAGTATGTATCTTTAAGAACAGGCTTTTGCAATCTTAAACTTTAGAATAAATTGAAATTGAAATTACTTTTTTCCAGTCCTGAATTGAAAATTAATTAAGAGACAGGTCCTGTTTTATTTTTTTGGGTGAGGTTGGGCTTGGGTTAGGGGTTTGGGGTTTAGTGATAGCAATAGAGCTGTGAGAATGTAGCCGCCCATAATCAGATAAATGACGGTAATTAATGTAATTAGTTTGAATTTTTTTTAAAAATGTGTTTGCGAACCACTAACTGCATAAAATACAATGTTTGAGAGGACAAACAAACATTTTCATCTTGAATTTAAGATTAATTCTGAGACTAGACCATTTCCCCTGTATCCTTCAACGTTAATTATTGTCAATGAGACACCGTGAATACTGGAAACGCTTTTTATCCCTCCTGTCAAACCGCTCATGTATTCTTTATTTTTACATGCAGAGGAGGCTAACTTTTATTTTACAAATACTAGTATCATATTGCTTTTTTATGATTCATAATTTTTAGTTCACTTTGTGGTTTAAAAAAGCTTATCAAACAGACCTACGTTACCTTATATAAGTACGTCATAGGTAAAACTATATTCATTCTTTATAATTTGATGGGGTTTTCTCACTTCCATGCTCAGTAAAAAGATGCAATGCTTGAAAAAAAAACAACCCACCAGTTATTTGTGCGAAACGTCAAACAGACAACTATAGTCTGTCCCAAGTAATCGCTTCCATCACTTTTTGATGATTTTTAATACGAATAAAAACACCTGTGAAAGAAATAAAGTTGAAATCGATGAAAGGGAATATATCCAAGATATCTTCATTGAACAATTTTTCACTCATAAAAGTTCATAGGAACAAAAACAAATTTCATACGGAGATTTATAATGGGAAATGCTTAAATCTTTTCTCCATTTGGAAGTACTCGCGCATTTTTTCAACGTTATCATCCGGGCTTTTCATATTCACTGTTATGATCAAATGATATAGTTTGAATGAACGTTTATCCAAGTTCCTGCCCGAATAAAGCACAGACAACCATAACACTTGCATGCAACTAGCTGCATATAGCTTGACATCAGATTATCATGATATGCTTAGTAAAGAATTACTGTCTAATTGTAGATGACTTTTGTGATTTTCGCTTGAAAAAGCACACAATATGATGTATAATCCGTTTTTATAAAAATAGCTCTGACATTACAGGGTTGTATGCATTAGATACAACAGGGGCACCAGCTGGAAGTACACCCACATCTGCACCAGGGGGTGGGACGTCTGGCATAACCGGAAGTGTGATAATCACCGTGCTGTCCTTTGGCTTCCTCTGCTTTATGAAACTAAAATAAAGTACTTTGAAAATATTTGTTTAGCAACGATATTGAAAAAACCTGTCATATAAAATATGACTTTCTTAATATATTGTGATTGAGTAATATAATCTTTTTTGAAGTGCAGAATACCATTCTTCAAGTGTTAGTAAACATATGATGAAATAATTAAAAAAACCCATTAAAATGGTTTGTTCCTTTATAATTCCATAGTGTCTTTATTGTCCATAGTTTGTAATTTAAGCAATATTTAATAGGAGTAATTAATTTTTTATCGTATTTATTATCAAATAAAGTGTTGATCAAGATAGTAGTATATCAGCGCATTGTGCTTATATGGAGAACACGTTATTCAAATTCTGAAGCCCCCCCCCTCTCATTTGCTCTCTCTCAACGGATCTAAAAGCTTGAGTAAAATATTCTGGTAAAAAGTTGTCAAATTTTCTGCGTCCTACGCGTAGTCATGAACTTTTCGCATGATCACCCCTACCCGGTTCTGGGCACACTTCAAACAATTCACGTAAGCTTACTCAAATGAAGAGCCAGAATGGGATATTATTGGTAACAAGACATTATTGAGATAGTGAACATGTATATAATAAAGAGCATTTGAATGACAATTTTTAGAGGAATCTACTTTGAGCTAAACCTTTAAAGGGGCATGGTCACGATTTTGATCAAATTTTATTTTTCTGTTTTTATTATTTATAATGCTTTAGGAAATGCATTTCTAATGAACAAATAAAATTTGGGTGCCAGTCGATGAGTTTTAAGCAAGATACAGGGCTCACAATTCTTCGTCATGTAAACAAGGCTCGTGCCCTGTTTTTGTGCAAGTAGGTTCAATATACCGGTAAAAAATCTTTTTCAAGCTGATTTGTCTATCTTCTTATTCATGTTAAGCATAAATAAACAGTTCCTTACGATAAACAAATTCATTGTAGGTCTAAAACTGGAATTTTCACTTCAACACATTCAAAATGTAAACAAAAGCTTTGTTCACATAACGAAGAATAATTTTATTGTAAGCTCTGCAACTCGGTTATAACTTAACAAACGACACTCACAATTTGGTTGCCTATTAAGAATGCCTCACCGAATCATTTGAAACATTCAAATTGAAAATTTTTTTTGTTGACCAAAATCGTTACCATGCCCCTTTAACTTAAAATTAAAAAAAGATTATTAAACATCATTTACACGACAATCACGCTCTGGCGGATGCGTATGGCAGATAGTAGACGGGGATATAATTTGTAAAAGGATTTTACACAAAAAATCTTCAGTTACATTTACTAATGATCCATAGACTTGGATCAAGGTTACAGTACATACCTCACCTCTTTTGTGAAAGTTTGTGCAAAATTCGGCTAAGCGGAATGAAAAAAATGTCCAAGCAAATATATTTTTAGAAATTTGCTTTGCCGTAGACGTTAAACCTAGAAAATGTCCCCTACATAAAGCCAGCTGTTTTGTAAACTTTTTTTTTGAAATCTTTTATTAAAACCATACATATTTTGGTACAAGTATCATAGAAATATATCTTCAGTGTAATAAGCTTAGTTTTACATACATGCAAATACAGCTTTTTTTGTAAACTTGAAAATATTGAACAGGATTGGGCTTAACAGAGAGACATCATATTTCAAATATATTGCTTTGAGGTTCACATCGGTGCACACCTACACATACTGCAATACTTTTTATGTGAACAATTATAAACCAGATTTGAAAAATGGTGAAAATAATTATATTGATCTAACAAGGATTATTTTATATGGAGGTTAGCTATAATTACATCCTTGGTCTACAAAATTTATTCACGTTTTCTGCAAGCTCTACAGTAATGTAGCTAGGTTGACAAGGTTATCTTTCTTCGGGTGGAAATGCACGTCGATATTTTTTTTAACCTTATAATACAGGTAGAAATGTTGATAGATTTGACACTGTTTCAAAAAGGCACCTAGACAATATAATATGAGAACTTTATACAGAGCCATATTAAATAAATAAGAGTTAACTGCATTTCAAGGAGTAAATTGAATTACATTAAGGGGAATGGATAGCCGTCTTGTACATGTACACATGTAGACATTTATTGTAAACATTTATTTAATTAAATCATGTCAAAAACTGACCGAAACTGCCGTCATAAGATACAAAACCAATAAATATGAAGAATGAACTGCTTACAGAAGTAGTACACAATAATGCCTTTGTTAGTCACTTAGAATTGTGCAGTTTCAGACTTAAATTAAGGTATTAAATGTATAACGACCACATTTTGTACCTAATAAATGAATGGTCCGATATTCTTAATCATGATATCATATTAAAGGTATTATCCACAATATAATCATTTATTGATTTAATTAATTGAATCTTGCACACTTGTGTAGAGCATTGTATCAAAGTAAGGCATCATTTTCTTATCAGTCGGCATGGCATATTTTAATAAAGCAAGAAAAGAAAAAAACTATTTTTTACATAGAATATATATATACCGATTCAAAATAACCTCTGTGGAATGTGACAGACAATTTTATCCCAGCGCAAAGTTTTTTTCCCAGTTCTATATGTATTAATTAAAGTTAATTCTTTTTAGAATTGGGGTAGGGGTACAAACATTTAATCGTTTAAAAACAAAGCATATTTATTTCAGTGAAAATCTAACTTCAGTATATCTCCATACCCACAGACAAATATAGCATGTGCCAACTTATAGTTTATGAGACCCATTTTGATAACACGGTACCCTATTTTGAGACAAAGCAACAACCCAAATTGGCAAGCACTAACCTTTTTTTTCAAGAAATGTTTGTAGAGAGGACAACAATAACATTCTTTTATATTTTTTAAAGATTTTGAAATGTACAATTTAAGTCTTCAGAGCTCTGCGCAGTTTTAAGTTATTACAATTGGCACTGTTTTGTTTTTGAATTGCGTAATTTGCATACAAAGCAACATGTAAAACCTCATATTAATGGCTTTTTTATCTTTTGATAAACATTTTGGTCAGTGTTTGGAATTAACAAATCTGATTATAAAAGGTTTAAATTTTTGTTCTTAAATGTACAAGATGGTCTACATCCCTATAACCTATTCTTAATGAAAGCATAAGCAACAAAGGGAAAAAATCGGAGGTTTGAGTGTTTAGGAACGAGATTTATTTGTTGCTTTAATTATAATTTACATATGAAAACATAAAAAGTAACCACGTAATACCGTAATTTTATCTGTATATAACGATATGATTCATTATGATGCAAAATATTTTCCAATGGAAAAAACAAAGCTATTAACTTTTTTTTAAATTGTGCAATATGTTC
The DNA here is from genome assembly GCF_963853765.1 of Magallana gigas. Lineage (NCBI taxonomy): Eukaryota > Metazoa > Mollusca > Bivalvia > Ostreida > Ostreidae > Magallana > Magallana gigas. The sequence continues at coordinate 49,273,878 of NC_088855.1, forward strand.
GACCTTTTTCATATTTTTATTAAAAAATAATATCTTTGCTTGTTTTGTTCAGGTTTACGTTTTCGTCTTTTTCTGTAAAATAAAAAAAAGACCATATAATTATAGAGAAAAAGTTGTTTCCTATATTTCTTAACTGAATTTTTTTCTACCTGAAGAATCAAGAAAACAATAAATTAAAAAAATCAACTAAAGAACCATATATGATAAGGGCCTAAAATGCCCACCCCCCCCCCCCCCCCCTAAAATGAACATCATCATTTTACTGTAATTCTTCGTTTTCTTTGTACAGATACATATGTGGTGTTCTTACATAATGTTCATTTTTATTCAACTGCGCACAGTTTAGAAATATGACATCGTAAAGACTACCCTTTCCAGCCATTTTTGCATTTTTAGCATTAAACAGCTTGTTTTCAAGCAGTTTTTCTTTCAGAAAACATAGAGCGCATGCTTGAACAAACAAAATGTTTTAATCAGAGATGTATCTAGCCAAGGCTAATAAGGGACAAAAGAATTTTCATTGTTCAAGCATGTGCTCTATATTTCCCATTCATGAAAAGATAAGAAAAATGTCAAATTTTGACTGATTTTGATTGAATTATAGAAATAGCGTCACTCTTGACGTCGTATACTGCCAGTGAGTGAAAATCAATCATATATAGAGGTGAAAAATATATTTCATATCAACTTTTCTAAAATGTAACATAACATTTTATTGTACCAGAAACACTTTAAAAAATGGCGAATTATGGGGGCCAAATTGAACTTATTTCTTATATAGTTCTTTGAAAAAAATAAAACAAAACACAAAAACCCAACCAACTTATACAATTTACTTTTTTATAATGATTCGTGTCCTTTATTCTGATGACCCATAAACCCATGGTTTAGTTCTAATGAATGAATATGGATTGGACACAGAAAAATTAGATTTGTAAAAAATGGAGAGATCAAAGAAAAGTAAAGATAGTAAGATTGAGAATGAATTAAAGAGTGGGCCTCTCTCCTAAACTGATATTTCTTTCTAAAAGTATGAGTGAAGCACACACATTGTTTGCCTAGAGTAGGATTGGATTAACAAAATATTTATAAAGCCCCCCACTGTAGAGAACTTCCTGGTCCACTGTCACTGAACAGACATTCATACGGGAAATAATACAGACCGCCAGGTTTTGTTGATTTCAGGTGTTAATAATTTCACATGGGGACAGTTCCATCAAAAGTTGTAACTTTTAGACTTAACTTATGATACGTGAAGCATGTAAACTTATGGAAAATATGCAGACAGACTTAAGTTATTGTTTTAATGGTGTATAGAAAGACATTAATACACAAAGATTGAATACTGTTACCTGTAGGTAGTGAAAACAGAATGAATCAGTAACTTTGGTTGAAAACTTATCTGATATTTTTTTGAAAACAAAAATGGTTGGTTCATTTCACGATAATGAAGCTTTTTTCTAAAATAATTCATTTATTCATTTTTATTTGATCTAGTTATGCTGTTATTTTATGAATTGTGTTCTTTAGTATCTATGAATAGGTGGCATGTATATTATAATTCAGACTTTTGTAATGCATTTTAAGTTAAAATACATTTTCTCTGAATATTTGTTAAGCCTCAAGTTAAACCAATTTGATTGACAATGTCTTTAGATCTCATTGAAAAACAATAAAAAAATATAGTGTACATGTTTAACTATTCAGATACATTATGTGTAAATAAAATCAATTGAGAAAGAGAGAGAGAGAGAGAGAGAGAGAGAGAGAGATTTCACAACAGAAAATAATCTTTTAAAAGATCGTTTCAATAAATTTGACCCTGACTACTGGATGCATTAAGTCTTGATTTTTTTTTCCCAAAGAGCAAAATAAGAATTAATGTAATATTGTTGATCTGCCTAGGACAAAAAGACTAATTTTTGTGTATATACTGGCATTTATTTTTTGTAATAAGGAAAATCAGACAATAAGGGGAGGTCTTCAAACAGTCATAATATTAATTACCAGACATTGAATATAATTCATAAAAAGGTGAGCAAATGATATCTCCCATGTTAAACAAAGATGTATACATTATCTACATGTACCAAATATACATGTAACAAAATCTTGTTGAACAAAAAAGCATTTCAAACAATAACAGCAACACACATATATAACATCATGCAAAATGAATCCCCAACAACGAAGTTGTTGAAGGGGAAGGAGGATGGGTTAATTGCAGTATTTATAACCTTGTTGACAGCTGACAACACCACGCGACTAAACGCTGGCTGCATTCTGATTGGCTATTGTAGACAACTGAAGACGATCAGTTAAACACTCAAAAATACTCAAGAATGAGAATTACCATTATATAAATAATGCCTGTTTGGGAGGGAAACTGTTGAAATTGACACCCCGAGACAACCATTGTCAACCGACGCGAAGCGGAGGTTGACAATGGTTTTCGAGGGGTGTCAATTTCAACAGTTACCCTCCCAAACAGGCAGTATTTATTTTATTATACTGAATGTCTAAATTTAAAGAAAATTTTACTGCTTTTATATAGAAATGAAGTGAATTCTACGGCGAACCGTACGCGCATAATTTCTGCACATTTAACACATCGTTGTGTTACCCGTTGCCAAGTGTGTTGCTAACGCTGAGGGTAATAGAACGGATTACCAGCTGCGTCTCAACCAATCAAATTTCAGTATTTAACATGAAAGTATGATAATATATTTTGACTATTATTATTTGGTACTGACACAAATATAACACTCACAATTTACATAAATGCTATCATTTACAATAATACAATAATACAATGAATACATTTGTAAATCAAAAAGAAATTTGTTAATCATTCATTAATTTAAATACAAAGTATTAAAACCAATTTAAACAAACGTTGATTGGAATAATGTCACATGTCATATAAAATAACACTAAAGTACACTAACATTGGTCACATAATCTTTATCTAAAAATTCTTAATCATTCATTCTCATGCCCATGGAAAACATAGGATTGGAAATAGATATGCATTAAATATAACCAGCTCAGTATAAATACATTTTTTAGCTAAATATTGCGGCTTCACCCTGTATGTTTTTGGTGGAATTTATTTTCGCTTTAATCGATCTGTAAACTAAAATATTTATTTTCATATTAATTACATGTAACTATGATTATAAATTAAACTCAGTATTTGTTAAATATGAGTTTTAAGTTTATAGTCATGACCTTACTTGTCATTTATTATCTTTGTAATTAGTATTTCTGGAAATTATCAAAATTTGAAGAGAAACCCATATATCGCGTTTCATGCTACATCGTATAAATATCCAAAAAGTTTGTTCTGCCTCAAAAATAGCACTCCCCAAATATGACGGTTTTGTTTACGAAACAGTAACACATTTGTTAGTTTTTGCGTGTATACATGAAATTTTGGCATAACTTTAGTTCGGCGTACAGATACGCTCTTTGATGAAAAGCAAATATTTGCTCTAGTTCCCGTATTTATACCGGCGTAGAGCTACACCTGGGCGTACAGCCTTTGATGAAACAAGCTCCTGATGCGCGGCAGTGTAGAGAAATTGAGCGCATTTAATCTATCGATACTTGCTTAGGGTCAATATCTAGCAACTGGAAAATGCCTACAGGTTTATGAAATTTCATGATATATATTCTTTTAATGATGCTTCATAACAATAGCTTTCTTCGAAAGGGTGTACCGGGGCTAAGTTTTTCCCTAAACAAAATTGAATCAAAGTACTGAAGTACTGAATGCCGGGCTCCTTTGATGTGTCTTTATGCATATTGTATAGTGAAGACTGAAAATCTCTCTCTCTCTCTCTCTCTCTCATGCTTTTAATGTCGGCAACGCGTCAGAGAGCGATCAAATTTTGTAAGCGGCTATAAAAAAAATATGTCTGTCTAGTAGAAAAACATTTGCTGCCTTGAATTTTGCAACAAGCGTTATATATCAACAACAAAACTTTATGATAAACGCGAGGACTTCAATTTCTCTATAGTCAACTTTCCTTACTTATGTATAGTAGCATTATACCTTCATCACCTGCATATGGTGTTGTTGTCTCTTAATTGATTAGATACGCAAGGGTATGCTCTTCGTAAGAACAGTTTCTAAGACGAAGCAAGCTACTTACAAACAAGTTGATAAAACAGGACCATCAACAGTCTCGTTTGAAATCATCTTTTCATAAGTTCTATGGTCGATATAACGACCTTGTCAGCAAATACAATCTTCTACTGGATCGCATGCTGACTGACGTTTTTCATACTAATTGTTAGACCATAATTAATCACCTAATTGTCTACGGACTTTTCCAATTTTTTTTCCCGATTACGACAAAGAGCACACGACGGTGTAGCCGGTCAGCAGAGGATGTCCACTCCTCCTAGGCACTTGATCCTACTTCTATCTATTTGGAGGTCTGTGTTGATCTGCTTTGAATTTGTATTTCGTTTAATGAATTTTTGAGATTGTTCACGGTTTGTTATTGTCATTTTTTCATTCAATCCCCATTTCTTCAGCGCGCAGCAAAGTGGTTCGTGGAAATTCATGCGCATTGTATGTGTCCAAAATGCAAAGTCTTTTTTTTAAAACACGTTATTAATAAGAAAACTAAAAAGATTGACAATTCTCTCGAAATTAAAAAAAGAAACAAAATGCCACCACTTTTGACAAAACGTGGCTCTTTGTGTAACTATTTGATATAGCGGAAGCTTTTACTTTGACGCTGTTTGGTTTTTTGTTTACTTTTGAAGTTGTGCTATTTATAGCAACATTGGCGATTTGTCTGCCCACAGTCAAGACTCTGCTTTCAGCAGAGCCCGGCTGTAAACCACTTTTTTAACTGTCAATTTCTATGTAATATAAAGGATAAAATGTAACAAATCTCGAAGGTTCGTTCATTTTTGTCAATAAAATATATGTAGAATGCTATAGTCTCTCCAAAAAGGGCATCAAACAAACTCCTGACTTTCCTTTAAAATGATGTCAAATTGAATATAGATATCGGGATTACTTTTTCCTTGATTAATATAGAATGTCGAGAAACTGTTTTATTTTCTAAACAATTACTTTATAGCCTTAAAATACGGGACAAAGATTTAACAAATCCATTACAACGTCATTATGGTTCCAGCAACAGAAAGGAACTTAGGAATCACTTACTAGATATTGACATAAAGAAAACTTGTCGTTTTGCCTAATGATATGAACTTAAATGTGAATATTTTAGTAAGGATGTCCTTTCTCGAACATACTTTGATTATTTTAGCAAACATCATGTTTGTTAAATGTTTTCGGAATAAAACGGACGCCGCACAGGTAACACCGATTCCGAATACCGATTCTGTTCCTTCGGACCATTTCTTCAAAACTCAATTTACCTCCCCTCCACCTTTTCAGTTTGAAATTTTTTTTATATTAGCTTCTTTATTTTTCATTTTCTTATTTTTCATGAGTGTATTTTATTGTATATGTACATGGAGTTTTCAGACCACAAGTAATTGGTTTGACAATATTGCGTAACCAATTTTCGATTTCAGTTTCTTTATACAGCCAATTAATAAAATTCATATTTTGATATGATTAATAATTACTTTTCTGAAATTGATTATAATTACATCATATTAAGATCAAATGTGGAATTGTTACATAATTAAATTAAATTTCAATTGTTGTATTACGTAGTTTATTTTATATGATTTAACGTAATGTGTTACAATGTTATGTAACATTTAAAGTCACGCTGGTGGCAAAGAGTAACATATACCATATTTTCTTTTGTTTGTAAATTATGTATCGAAAGATGGAGGTTATGGTTATACATCAAGTAAACTACGTAAGTTTTAGCACATTTATACGGGAATCAATTATGGATAAATATTGTTAAGAAAGAGGTCTTGTGCTGTTTCTGACTTTCCAATTAAATGATAACATATTCCAATAAATGCAGGAAAAAATCATTTTGTTCCTTCTTCTTACCATTGGAATAGAAATTGTTAAGAAAGTTTATAATCCGACAAGGATTATATATTTCGCTTTACAAAGGAAAAAAAAATATCATCACTTGGCAATATTGTGTTGAGTTTGAATTTCTTGATCTTGTCAATACTACACAGTAAATCAAAAGCCTCATCACTTAATTCTAAGCAAAATCTTGGTTTTGATAATCTTATATATTACAGTTGCTCATAATCTGATTTACTTCTTTATTACATGAGGAGTTCTGAACTGAAACGTATGTTTAAATTATGCTGTTTAAAATCTGTTAATAACAAATAAAAGGACAATTTAGATAAGAGCCAATAGTTCATTCCAGGAGTTATAATCGACCATTTGGAAATGTTGTAGGGACAAACAATGCGTTTCTTATTTGACTTGCCCCCTACATTTTAACAGTATTTTCTTATTGATGAATGGAATGTCAAAACGAAATGGGGGGTCCCTGTGATACAATTTCGAAAACTTACTATAGGGATTAGATGAAATCCTTATTAACATCGAGGATCTTTTGAAGTCCTGGGTTTGTAAATAAGTGTTAGTGTTACATTTGCGTCTTAAATTGCACCTGGAATAAAGACGAAATATGCTACAATGAACCATTTTAAAGTCTGCACCTACATGTACATACATGTTTAAATGTGATAATTAGACATTCATATGATAGTGTCCGATTATATTTTGACAATTTTACCCTCAAAGTAAGCGTGCAGCTAACTTAATGAAAGAATCGAGTTTAACTTTAAGATGAACGAAACATTCAATTTTATTACAAACACAAAAGTCTCATTCTAATTAGCTTTCGTTGCATGTTATTATCGATAAAGTACAAGTCCAGATAAAACTTGAAGATGAGAATGATGAAAGTAATTCTTCATTTCCGTAGCAAACATTTTAGTGTAACTAACTAGTATTAAGTATTAGTATTTTTAGTATCAACTAATTTCCAAAATTTATCACCAAACTCAACATATACAGCTTATGAGACATGTACCCGTTTTGATAGATATTTTATCTTACTTATATACAAAATATTGTACCTGATAAAAGAGGCAATGTATCAAGTTACACAACTAGGAACTCTCTTGACTATTCTGCTTCAAAATTTTGATTAGAACTATATAATAAATCATGTATTAATGATATTGTCAGAAGATGGAATGCCCTTAGTCTAATCACAAGGGAGACAACCTCTCATAAAATATTTTAAAACATTTTATACAACGATATTGTAAAGCCCAAGAAATATTTTTTTCCAAATGAAAAATATTTCTTAGGCTTTACCATATCATTGTTATATATATTTGCAGTAGTAAAATTTATTTGTTTTAATGATTATTCAAAATAAGATGGAACCTTTAAGAAGTAATGACTGTTAAGTCTCGGCACACTGATTCATTATGTTTCTTATTCACAATTTGTTTAAAATGGTTACAGTTGTCGTTATTTTTTTATCCATAGTAATTCCCGATTCATATGTAGGTAACTGTAAATTGACGGATCGAAAATTAAAGATTTTCAATTCATTCAAAACATAAACGAATTACATAATATATACCACCACTTTATGCGAAGAGCATATGATAAATATGCTGCGCCAAATGATAATAAGGTATTAGATTAAACACGAATGAAGTTGTAAACATACAAAAACCTTAGAAACTTAAAAGGTAGGGCCAACCACAGAATGCTGACCAACCAGCTGACACGGATAAGGCGTATAAAAGCAGGTGTTAATTGCATTGTAGCAACCAGAAGCGCAAAAGAAAAGAGATATAAGGTAAGACCTTTATTTCAAAATTCCTATAGAAAAATTCTGATATTGTTTCATCAGAAATTTCATGTATTTTAGATGAAGCACACTCGAGTTCTCTTTGTTTTGTTGGAGGCTTTGATGATTCTTTATGAAGGTAATCACTTGAAAATTTCTTCTTAAATTATTGAATATTGGAAAAACTAATTTTATTGTAAATGGAAACATTTTTTGGCAACAAAATTTGTAACACTATTCTTGTATGTACTTTGTGCTTTGTAAATCAAGCTTGCAAAATAAGGATTGTGTGCATGTTTAGAGAAATAAATATTAGCATCCATAGTTAAAATACTTTGTCAAATTACAGATAGTAATTTTCATTTTCGCACATGTGCACAGCAGGGTCACTAGAGGTTAGGTTTTATAATTATTAGACATAATATATATATATATATATATATATATATATATATATATATATATATATATATATATATATATATATATATATATATATATATATATATATATATATATATTTGGTAAAATATAGATTTTTTATGATTAGCTATGAGATTGTAGACTAATGTGACGGTAAGCGAAAGTCATCTTAAACAATCTCTCCTTATATTCCATGAATGTAAAAACGTCGTGCTTAACACATCTGCCCTGATTTGTAATGTAGCTTTATAACACATTTAGTAATTTGAACACTCGAACACTTTGAACAGCAGGTTGATTAGAGTGTAAATGCTATAAAGATTTATTAATAATAAAAACAGGTTGATATCTCCTTTTTTTGTTATTTAATATAAAATTACACTCTTGTAATTTTTACCCTGGTTCACGTGACATAAGCCGAAACGAGTTCTAGATATGATAACCAATTAAATAAATACAGCTAACTTAATAACCCAATAGCCAAATAATTCCGGGGAAAAACTGAGAAAATTTAAATTGACATTGGATCACTTTCTAATCAGGGCTAAAGGAGACCAACAAAATAAACACACTTGCTTTTGAGGAAAGTACGGAGGAAAGTTCTCAATGATAAAATAATGAGATTTCTTTGCATTTCTAAGGACATAATGTAATCATAGTCTTTTTTTCTTTGATAAAACAGGAACATGTTCATCAACAACATCATCCATGAATGAAACAATAGCAACAGAAGCAACATCAACGATAGCAACATCAATGAATACGACTATGACTGCTGCTACATATGTGAATACTTCAGCTACGCCAGGATCAGGTGGTGGAGCATCTGGACTCACCGGAAGTGTTTTTCTGACTGCGCTGTCGTTTTACATTCTCTGCTTTATGAAACTACAGTAAAATATGTTTGAAATTGCTCGTGAAAAAAATTAGTTTTAAGTCTCAGAAGTAACAGATCGAATTTTCACACTAAATGAATATAAAACTTTGTTTCGATAATATTATCACCGTTTCATACCAAAGATATGACGTCATTGATATATTTTGACTGATCAAAATTCTATTATTTGCAAAGTATATAAACATATATAAAACAGTTGTGTATTGTGTTGTTTTCAGAAAACAGAATTAAATAATTACAAATGATTAATTTATACTTTTTATTTACACATTGAAAAGCACTGGCCCAAAAGCATCCAGCAGTTTGATATAAAGTTTTTGAATTTTAATTGGATCTAGGGACCACTTATTTTATCCTTTGGGGATCGCTTGAGGATAGTGGATGATGTGCTTTTGAAAAAAACCCCCAAATTTGTCGAATCAACGAAGCCGAGTATAGCTTGAGCGCAGCATCACTTAAATTTTATGCAGCCCTAGGTGCGCAGTCATATCTTTCTTTTAAATTGTGATTTTATGCAAAATTAACATTATATGTAATGTTTATTGGATAATAAATTGTAATTTTATGAATTTGATAGGTTAAAATGCTGAAATGGCGCTTAAGCGTCATTGTTTCACAGTATTTCATACTTTGCATAAAGACCATAGAAATACAATTAGATCCATTATTTGAGGCGGCGATGGATTTAAAAATATGAATTTATTGACAGAGCATTGAGAGAAATAAAGTATCATAGTATCATTTAAGAAAAAAAGTAAAGAATTAGTTTTTGAGCCTATATATTCCACATTATGCCAATTTTGAGGAGAATATATCAACTTTGATATCATCCATAAACAAAACTACGAGGTTAACAATTTTAAAAATTTCACCATTTGGTGATTTATTACAATAATTTTCATACAGTCACGTATCTCTGATAGAAAAAAATCTCTAGGGCAGAAATACAACTGGGGAAACCGTAAAACAATTAGCGCCTTTTCGACTAATTCCCATATGGTTCTATCGTAAAAAAAAAGTTAACTTTTGAGAAGATTTCCTAGGGAAGCAGTGTACTATTTTTATAAAGAAATAATTGATAATGATATAGTTGTAAAAAAAATTCAGCCAAATATCTAGGGTAGAAATAATAAGACTCGGCTTCGTTAATTTAAAATTATTTATTTTTCAAATAGTGTAGAGTAAAACAATCCGCATGATATCGGGTTGAGTTTTATAAATAAAGTCTCTTCCTCTAGATTTATTCACCTTTTTTAAACTTACCACTCTCAATTGTTAAAAAAATATCCCTAATGTAACCAAAGCCCAATATGCATCAGTTTTTTTATTAATCGTTTTGTATAATTTTCCTTAAACTACTTGAGTATAATACAGTCAATAATTGCTAAATCTTTGTATTTCTGATTAATTTTTATGCTCTAAATTATAGACAATATTAATTTTACGTTAAAGTAATTGTTGTCAATTGCTTTTATCAAATTCTAAAACTTCAAAGACTTTATTATTTTTATTATGTTGTCAGACATAATATTGTTACGGAGTTCTTTTTTTTGAAGACAAGTTGTGTTTTATAAATCTGTTGGAAGTCTTTCAAAAAGGTATAATGCTTTAGCACAGGATTAAACCAACTGTAAATAAATAGCTGATGACCTATTCAGCCCAAGTATCTGTAAATCAAAAAGAGAAGCCTTATTCAGGATATTTGACTTGCCATATTCAGCATTATTCATAACTGAGCAATACAATAACTCTACAAAAAATAATATAATCATCGTTTATATAGACATAATAATCACATGACAGACATTAAAAGGGCATGGTCAGGATTTTCTTTTTCAAATTCTATTTTTTTTTTTTTTATTATTTTACAATGCTTTCGGAGTGCATTTCTAATGATCAAATGAAGCTTGATAGTAGTAGAGTTATAAAACATAAACATGGCTCTCATTTTTTGTCACGTAAACAAGGTTCAGGTCTTGTTTTTGTTTACATGGGTTCAATATACCAGCAAACGTCATTTTCAAGCTAATTTGTCTATTCTCTTATTTGTTATCAGCATAAATAAACAGTTTCTTAAAATTTTACTTTACATAGTTAAGAATTGTAAGCCCTGTAACTCGCTTATAACTCAACGAATTTTTTAATAAATTTAGATTTTGAGTTGCTTTTTAAAAATGTCTTACTGAAGCATTATAATCATTAAAACCCTTTGATAAAGAAACATCTACACATTTTTACCACTTAAAAGATGGTAAAAAAATTACAAAATCATATTGATAATAAAGTCTCTTTCAGAATGTCCATAAACAGTCCATAACAATATAATACATAGCTTTTTGGTGGTAAAGGGTTAACATGGTAGTAACATCCAGCTCCTAGCAATTACAATTGAAAGACTATCAGGATTAAAACAAACTTTAAATGTAAAGAAGAAAAGAATTTTGACACAAGCATAAAAGATATTGAGCCGCAGACATTTGAGGACTCTTTGAACACTGACGAGGAAAAATATTTTTTAGACCGTAAAAACTTATGATTTGTTAATGTTTATATTTTTTAAATTTGTATAACACCTTTTTTCTATTGGTTATATTTAATTGTAATTTTCATAATAAAAAAAATATAGAACTTATATGCTCATATTTTATTTAGACAATCGTAATTTAAAACCCGCAGAAACGCATGTACAAACTAAAAACCCTATCAAGACAGACCGCGCTCTAGACTTAAGGTGGAATAACACATCGTCATAAATGGCTGACCTCTTATCGAAACGACATTTTGTTTTTAAAAGGATTTCATCGACGGTAACATATAACTTACCTCATAGCCGAGTGGACAAAGTGTCGGGCTTGTGATCCGTACATACGGGGTTGTTGTTACTTACTGAATTGATTTTTTTAGATATTCATTTTTTATCTATTATTTGCAAATTTTTTGCTTATTTGACATATGTCAAGTTAGTTTATGTATATAGTTTATAGTTTATTAATCATTATATCTTTCATAATCAAATAATTTACAGTTTATTTGAGTTACTTTTTCCAGGTGTGTTATTCCACCTTAAGAGGGTTTTCTGTACTTTTCTTTTTCAAAGAAGTTAAAGAAAATGGTTTTTAACCGGGCTTTGCTGAAAGCAGAACCCTGGCTGTAGGCAGGAAAATCTCCAATGATACTATAAATAGCACAACTTCAAAAGTAAACAAAAAACCGAGCAGCGTCAAAGTAAAAGCTTCCGCTTTGCCAAATAGTAACACAGAGAGCCATGTTTTGTTAAATCTATTGGATTCTTATTTTTTGCGAATTTTATCGTTGAATTTTTTTCCTTCCTTATTAATTACGTGTTTTTTAAACAAGACTATGCGTTTTGGGCACATATACAATGCGCATGAATTTCCATGAACTACTTTTTAAAGCATTAGTGTTTGGCTGCACATAGAAGTAATGAGGGGAAGGGGGTTAATTTTATAACGCTTGTTTCAAATTTCAACGCAACTGTTAATTTTTTTCTACTAGCCAGACATATTTTTATTTATAGCCGCTTACAAAACAATTCAGTCGCTCTCTGGCGCATTTCCGACATTAAATGAGAGAGAGAGAGAGAGAGAGAGAGAGAGAGAGAGAGAGAGAGAGAGAGAGAGAGAGAGAATGAGAGAGAGAGAGAGAGAGAGAGAGAGAGATTTTGCCAGTTTTTACTACAAAATATGCATAATGACACATCAAAAGAGCCCGGCTTTCAGTTCTACTTCAGTACTTTGATTTTGGTTATAATTCAAATGTTAATTTCGTTTATCAAGAATAAACCATTTTGTTTACAATTTTTTCCCTACATTAAAGTTAAAAATCTAAGTACTCCAAGTACAGTAAATGAGAAACGGCATGAAACCAATGAAAGTTCACTGTATTAAAAAGAAGTATTTAAGTATTTTCAAAACAATAAGCCAAGCACTTCAATACTAAATATGCAAAAGTAAATAAACACCTTTTGTTCTATAGATGAATTTACTAAATGTCAGGGTGAAAAATAATGAGTGCTGTGACCTTTTAAATATTCTATGCATGCTTATCAGGTAAATCTGCTCGTAATTACATTTCTACATAGATGTAATTTTATTCAAATAAATCGACAAAATGTCGCCATTTTCACAGCGCCTAAATAAAAAATATTAACTAAAGTCATTTGTACTTGTAGGCTTATAATACGTGTTAATTGTGCTTGATTCAAAAATATGTTTGAAAGCCATACATTGGACATAAGACCTTAAAGTGATAGTGAAGTGATATGAAGACTTGATTATCTAAAGATGCTGACAAGATAAAACCAAGGTTAAAATAAAACAACCTCTAAATTATCAAATTGTAAGAGGTTAATGAAACATGTATGTTATCAATCAATTTCATCGAGAAAAACTATTTTAGAGATTGCATTTTTTGTGAAATATCAAGGGATCACAATGAGGCACATATTTATGTGGTTGTAATGCTTTCACAATTCTCTTTCAACTTTAAGCTTAATATTTAGGGTTTCTAGTCACGAAGACCTTAGACTCAATGACTGCATAAGATACTTTTAAACACGTACACAAAGTTTCGGATGAAATCACAGCTTCAATAGACAACATTTTATTTTCTGTCAAACATATTGACGGAAAAGGATATCTCTGTTTCTTTGATAATGATTTAAAAGGCGTTGTTAGGAGACTTCTTGCACTAAACAGCATATGTTGAGACTAGTTTCTCTAACAAATACATATTCAAACGATAAATATTCAGTATATATTCTTGAACAGAATGTAAACCATTAATGTATTACTCGATTACTTAACAATATTACTTAAAATTATTTATATGTTTTATTTGTGTGTCAACGTAATGGCAAATTCAGTTTTACGGATCCGAAACTTCCATGATAAGCAAATGATAAAGATTAATCAAAATCCTTAAAACATAGATAAATTATAAACTGTTACAAACGAGGAGTTTAAAAATTGATCACAGTTACTGATCTGTCGTTTTCATTTTTCAGCCGTTGAAGGTTGGATTTTTACACCTTGTATTGAAAAGGTAAAGTAAAAATAAGTAAAACTTTAATAATACATTTAATATCTTCAAAAACATGTTTGTCTTCTTTTGTGATTTAATGAATTGTAATTCTACTCCAGAGTTGGAATTTTGATTTTGTCCTGCAAGTAGTTATTCTTTGTTTCGAAAGTAATTTTGTGTGCCTACATTTTGATAATAGAGAAATTAAATAAGTTATCTCTCTTGAATATACTCAAATAAGATATTGTCAGGGTATTCTTTGCGGGTTAATTAGGTCTTTCCACCTTTCAGGTGAAAGACCTTTTGTATTTCTTGTGTTTTTTATTATTATTATTATTCAAAAGCTTTACGAATATGTGATGCATGAAAAACCTTACTCAAACATAATAAGAAACGAATTTTGACGTAAGCGTCAAAGATATCAGGCCGCCAAACTTTTACGGACTCTTTGAACACTGATGCTGACGAGGAAATTTTTTTTGGACTCTGAGAATTAATTTTTGTTTATTTGTTTATTTTTGTTAAATTTGTATAATTCATTGAAGTTGCGAATGGAAATTAGACTACATGTCTATATAATTTCGAAATTAAAACTTTGCAAAGATTGCGGTGTCTTTATCATGTGTCAATCTGTCTTGTTTGCAAATACAACTGTTCTTGAATTGAAGTGTTTGACATTTATATCTAAAGGTCTCTGGACATACAGACAGAAAGACAGACAAACAGACAGCCAGACAGGCAGACATTCTTCATTTCCTCTATAAGTTAGAGATTAAATCCATCAAACAAGTGTTTGGTGCAATGTGTTTACATAAAATAGTGCTGAAATTACAAGCATAAAATTATCACAAATACATATATACAATTTCTTATATACAGAACACAATCAATGTGCAAAGATCATGGAATGTTCATTTTGAATTGCACATATTGAAACAAAATAACGTTACAAGAGTGCTCGCAGGTCATTTATCATCACTGTGATGCCTTTTGAAACTGAAAGCATATAGTTTGCCCACTCATTTTCTTGAATAACGTCATTGTCCTTCGATCCGAGAATAGTACCAACTATTATGCCGTCCGAGTTGTATGTCAACTTGACATATGTATTTACAGTCAACGAATTTACAACAAGATGCATAAGATACTAGATTTTATATAGGACAGGATTGTCTAGAATAAAATGCTGTACTATATCGTTGACTTTTCTTTAACAGAGCTTACACGACATTTTTTCTGCTTCATATGTAAAAGAAAAGTTGTTTAATTCAAATAATTTCCAGGTGTATTCCGGATGCTGAAGGTTCAACGACCAGAGTGGATGAGGTTCAATAAATATATGCGCTTCGGCAAAGTGGTTAAGTTTCGGTCGACTTTTCAAAGATTCTCTCCATTTGTCATGAGAAGAATTACGAATAAGAGTGTCGATGTATTGGTTCCAACTTGACCTTGAAGGTGTTTCCCTGTTACAGAGATAATCAGTAATCAATTTTATAGTTTTTTATCATTCTATAGATACAATTAACGAACACACGTTTATATTGGGGCGTGCCTATCGAGTATGTACACAATCTTGCAATAAATAATTTTTTGAAAAACGAGTAGTTAGATCTTCAGAACCGATTCCAGAAAAGTAGTTGAAGTTTTTGAACCATCTTTTCAATTTTAATAAGACCTAGTGAGTAAATAGTGCACACAGAGGGAGATTGCTGATCAAAACCTTGAATCCTGCGTGCAGCAAATCTTTGTAAGATTTTAAGGTTTTCCAATTTTTTTTTTAGATACATCTGTCCATAGTTCACAGCCATAAAGGACGGCTGGTTCAACAACAGTTTTCCACATTTTGCAGCCCAGGATTAGGTTCATGCTATGCTAGACTGTGCACTCCTATGTTTATAAGAGCGTTCATTACTTTTCGCCCTTTACGGCATAAACGCGAAATGGTACTTTCACATTAAAGTTTGTTAGTAATTGTCACCCCGGCGTAGATGTTTTTGTCTGTGATATCGATAGGGGAGTTTTTGTTACCTAAGAGTAGCAGGTTTTCTACGGTTGCGTTTGAACGTAAAGAAAATAATGCAGCTCTTCAAAGGGTTATATTTTAACTACCATTTTGACGCATAAATCTACTACGACATTTTGTTGCTTTTGCATTGTAGTTTGAGTATTTGAGATTAGTGTTGTGTCGTCGGCGAGAATAACACAAGGTAAATGTAGGTCGCAAACATGAGGACTAATGTTGAGACGATCTAGCTCAAGAATGAGGAGATCTATCATTAAGAGAAAGAACCAAAAGGAAAGAACCCTGCCTTGTCCAATTCCTTGTCTCATGGTAAAATTGCTTGACATTTTCCCCTCGTAAAATATACAGGAAGACATATTCTGAAATGAGTCAACGAGCAAGCGCCATCCTTTTCCATTTATCCCAATACGAAACAGTTTGTAGAGTAAGCTGGCGTGCCACACACTGTTAAAATTTTCTTCGTTATCAAGACAAGCTACATAAACATCCGAGTCTCTTTCTAGATAATGGTTAACAGTTTCAGATAAGACAAACGCTGCCATTATACTGCCACACCCTGGTCTTAACCCTTGCTGTAGAGGGTGCGGAATGCTATTTCACTGCTATAGTTCTGCTATCTAGTTTACAATATATTTTCAAAGAGTTTCTGCAGGACAGACATAAGAGTTATGTCGCAATGGCTGTTCATATCTAGTTTGTCTTTATTGCCTCCTTTGAAGAGTGTTATGTTAACTCCTCTTTTGAATTGCTGTGGATAACATTCTCCATATTTGCATTAAACAATTTTACTAGATGGATAAGTAAAATATCTTGAGTGATCTTGATGTGTTCTGTTACAATTCAATCGAAGCCTGGAGCTTTTCCATCCTTCATTTTTTTAGAGCAGCTACAACTTCATTTTCGCTAACGTGTGCTTTACTGATTTCATCACAGTTTCCAATTGAGAGCGAGTGCATTTTGGAGACTTTATGACATATTTCATTCTCAAATTCTACATCAACTGAGAGGTCTTGCTTTATATTGGCTAGCCCTTTGCAATGCTTGTAACAGGCTTGTCGAGTGATATCAGGATCACAAACAATTTTACCATGGTGCCGGGTATTATCAGGATCACAAACACGAAGTTTATTTGATGTCTACGGTTTTTATTGCGCCTTTTAAAAAGCGATTAAATAGCCCTAAGTCGAGTTCAGCTGTTTCTTTGAGCCGAATAAATTCTTCTTGTTCGAATTATCTTTTCAGAGCATTTGCGAACTCACGTATAACCCGCTTATAATTTCTGTATGACGCATACTGCATGCCTCTAAGTTTACCATCGAATATCCAAGTATTTCTTTTCTGCCTATTAACAGCGGGCATTTCTTTTACATTTCCGATCTTCCAGTAAGGTTTCAGGAACGGTCGAAAACGCTTCCTTGGTAGCGCAAGTTCTGCTGCGTGTACCAAGAAACAAGATAGTTTAGTAATATAATCCTCGATATCCGCATCAGTAGGACCATTAAGAACAATGTTGTCCATAAAGTCACGAAACAACTGCCTATATGTACAAGCACCATCATTGGACACTTTATGCCAGTTGACACCCATTTCTTTATCGTTCATTTCCGATTTGATGTTAGGAACCTCCTCTAATGAGATATTTAAGAAATTCGGAAGGTGATCGGAGCAGTGGAGGTAATGATCTTTAAGTTTGCATGTGTCCTTAACGATATCAAGTTTGTCCTCTGAAATAACCACATGATCTATCAGTAATGTCTTTTTTCCGCTATGAGCTACGTAGGAGAAGTCTGGACCTATGGCGCCCATCTAACTTAACACTGACAATAGCCTGTGTTCATCTAAAAACTGCTCTAGAACTTTCCCGCGTTCGTTCAATTTGACTGGATTTTTGTTTCCATATCCATGCGATAAGTGGGCATTAATTGAATGATAAACAGACAGATAAAAGATTTGTAAACTTACCCGAAACTAATACCATACCCGTTACCATCCTGGGTGACCTAGTTTACTTTCCGAGTAGTCTAATTCTGGGATAGACAAACTTTCGCTTACTGAGTACAACTCATTTTTCTTAAAGTATTCTATTTAATTCTAATTTTCATTATTAAACATATTATAAATACTTATATGTTTATATTAAAGACAATCGTTACAAGGAATTGCATGTTCACACTGCCTGCATGTACAAACTGAACACTCGTATCAAGACAGAACGCGCTCTTGCCCAGCCTGTAAAGGCTTGTTATGCAACAAAACTCCTTGTTAATAATGGATATAAAATTGAGAGTAAAAATATAATAGTAAGTAGTACATATGCTGGTACTTAACGTTTATCTATAAACGTTTAACAAAAGAACCATACATATTTCAACATCGGCGAAGGAAAAGTATTCAAGTTCTTCTTAAGAATTATACTTTACATTTTGTGGCATTACAATGCTAACATTTGACAACAATCTTTTCAGTGTTTCATTTTCATTTGTTATATAGTTACAGAGCTGTTCTTTTCATGAAGGTTTGGTTAATGAAATACATGTAGGTACATGTAACTTAGTTCAAAAGAAATAGAATATTTTCAAAATCTGCTATGAAAACTTTCAACATCATTAAAACAATGAGAGATTAGGTGCTCAAAAATCGGTAACACATTTACTCCTCCGTGATGTTGAAACTTTGATTAGGC
Source organism: Magallana gigas (assembly GCF_963853765.1). Taxonomy (NCBI): domain Eukaryota; kingdom Metazoa; phylum Mollusca; class Bivalvia; order Ostreida; family Ostreidae; genus Magallana; species Magallana gigas. The sequence goes on from NC_088855.1 coordinate 49,292,741, forward strand.
TAGGGATGGGGGTGCGGGGGGGGGGGGGGGTCGAAGCTATGATTAATTCTAAACATTTTGCATTAAATGATATTGAGAACACCCAATGCATAGTCGACATCGTCAATGGTTAGTAAGAAGAAAAGGGGCCTATTTTGAACAAGGAAGTGTAAAGTATTGACATTGTCCGGACAAACAGTTAATGGAATGGAGTACCCAAGTGATAACTGCTTAATAAAGTTTTCGTGTCGAAAACCAAACAGATTTTAAAACAGATACCGTTTGTAAGTATACTTTAAAAATAGCTGATTACGAGTATTTAAAAAATAATCTCTCAGAGTAAACAGACAATTCACACTTTACTCTTAACTTTTCAAAGTGATTTGCATTCTAGAAGGCAGTTCAATTTTGAAATTTTTAAAAATGAAAACATAAAAAAACTAACATAATTGAACTGAAAATGTCGGGGAGTATATCTGTATATACAAGGATAGGATATACAGTAACATTTAAATACACGTCAAAATGCTGTAAGGCTTACAACAAAGTTGACATTCGTTTTCTATGGTAGATTAATTTTGTTGACATTCCTACATCACTAGCATCAACAGTAAGCTTAAATTGCTTAGAGAAATCTGGAGTTGAGAGAACTGGACTACTAATAAGGACATATTTTATTTTATAAAACGATTTTTCGCAGTCTTTTGTCCATTCAAAGTTAACCCTCTTTTGTAAAAGAGTAGTGATTGGATTAACTGCAGAGAAGTTAGGACAAAATTTTCTATAAAATCCTGCCATGCCCAAAAATCTCAATAATTCTTTCTTGTTTGTAGGAATCGGAAGCTTTGCAATAGCCTCCACTTTAGTCATAATTGGAGTATATGACCTTCACCTACTTTATGACCTAAGTATTCTACATGTGTACATAGGCATGAAAAAAAAATCACTTTTTACAAGATTCATTGTTAAGTTGGCCTTAGCAAAAATGTCAAATAATACACACATCATTCGAAGATGTCCCTCCCATGTTTTACTGTATATGACGACGTCGTCAATATAAGCCTCGCATCCTTCGAGGTCCTGGAGAAGGGAATGAATCATTCTTTGGATCGTAGCTAGTGCCTTTTTCATGCCAAAGGGCATTACTTTATACTGGTAAAGTCCATCTGGGGTTACAAAAGCGGAAATTTCTTTTGCTCTTTCTGTTAATGGAACGTGCCAGTAACCCTTTAACAGGTCAAATTTACTGACAAACTTGGCATTTCCTATTTTGTCAATACAGTCATCAATTCTAGGAATGGGGTAGGAATCAGTTTTCGTGACGGAATTCACATTTCTAAAATCGATGCATAATCGATAAGTACCATCCTGTTTTGGTATAAGAATACATGGTGAACTCCAGCTACTTTTACCTTGCTCAATGATGTCATTGTCCAACATGTATTGTACTTCTCTTCTTAGGTATTGCAGCTTTATGGGATTCAGTCGATAAGGATGTTGTTTGATAGGTAAAGCATCGCCCACGATGACAAGCCGCGTTTGTTTTCCTTGGGACATCAGAGAAAAGTTGATGATATTCACCCACCAGCTTTTTAACTTGTTCTTTTGGTGAATGCTCAAATGTCAAACTTTTGTGTCAAAATCAGCAAAAATTGTTGAATTTTGTAAACGGGCACTCTGATTACAATCTCAATACCCATATCACTTTCAATACAATTTTGAACTTTCTTAACGTCGGCTAAAGTGGAAACTGGTTTGACAAGATTTCGGTCACACCTTTCGTGATATTCTTTTAACATATTTTAAATGTCTTTTTGCATTTTTTCATCAAATATGAACTTCGCCAACATATGGTGCTATAGAATCTGATACCTGTATATTATTAAAGTTTTAAAAACAAATTTATTATATTTCACAAGTAATGCATATAACCCCATGAATAACACTCTTTTGTAGAATGTTATGAGAAAAAAAAGGAGCAACCTATATAAAATATTCAGGTACGAGGTTGATACAAAAGTAATGTCACATATCTCATAAAATCATGGTTATTTGGCTGACAGCAGCAGAAACCTTGAACTTTGAAGTATCTACATATTCATTAAGGCTTGACTATTTAAAGCAGATAATAATAATAACTAGATGCTGTCATGAGACAGTAATACCCGCACCAAGTGTTTGTCCCTAAATAACACTGTTTTGTACAAGTTTAAATAAAAATGAAGGCCACATGCAAGCTCCGATATTGCATTTAAAAATTATTATTTTCAAAACTGAAGGATGAAATCTCTTCCCATATGATAATACACATAAGCAGCAATGTATGTGCAATTTAGGGTTGAACCGTTTGCAGTGAATTTTCAGTTAATCAATAATCTTAACATTTCATGTCATAGAAAGTATAATGGTCTATTTAATTATTACAAACAGAATTAAAAATTAAATTATGCCCCCTTCCCCGTGGTGGTTGCCTGTTTTAGATTTGCTTCTGTGTGCCTATATGTACATTATCGTGTGCACAGATTTAGAGAAGGGGTGGGAGTGAGGGGTCCAGACACCCCTCCCCCCATGAAAATTCATTTATATCAAAAGTAAAATTACAAAAAATGCACCTTGGACCCAAATGCTCTTACAGACATGTAAACGCTCTAACCCATTGCGCTTCAATGTTAGGTAACATTATTTTTGGGATAAATATTTAATTAATATTTATACTTTATTGTTTATCTCAATAAGAAGTATACATCACAATATGCAGGTGTCCTGCACCACCTTAAAGCTGTTATTTACTTAATAAAATAGTGCAAGGGGTTTTGAAAATTAGGTCATAAAAATACATTCATGTACGTTACAAATAACTGAGATTTGTCTGAAGTTACGTACACAATACAGGTCTGCAGGTCTCATTAGCGGGTACTAGTTTTACCCAGCTCTTCGATTTGATGGTTTTACGTGTATACATACATGTATGTGTTTTCCATATGCAAAAAAGGATTAGTAAAGATCAGCAAAAGGAATTCATAATTGTGCTTTAATTGGATTATCATTATGATGTTGACCAATATAGGTAAGCATTATTACATGTAGTAGCAGTAGCACAATATAATGAGATGCCAGCATACATTAGTTTTACTTTTACTTTATAAATGTGATCTCCCTTTGACAGCATAATGTATCATTATGTTTTAAAAATTAAATAAGCTTATCATCGTTACATATCCTATCGCATTTGTAAAGTTTCTGCCATTTTAATTGCAAAAGTTATTTTTTTCATTTGTCAGACTAACACTATTGAGTTGACCCCATAATGACCCTGTATAAACAATTTCGTATTAAATTTGTGTATTACATGTAAGTAAGTGTAGACACTTATCATTTTTATATGAGTTATAATAGGAAGGAACGAGTATTTCTTTCTTAATGTATTATAATGCATCAAATACAATGTAGGTCATGACCAAGAACAAGTTATGGGACCGTTCTGACCCCACGAAACAGGAAAATACAAAATATCTTTTAATGTCATTATGATGCATCAACTGGTGTAAAGTACATTAATGACCCCCAGGTGTTGTCTTTAACCCCCCCCCCCTTCCCTTTATGAAATAGGAAATGATGATACACTGTATATTTTGTTAACTTCTGAGATCCTCATCCCTAAACCATATAATTTATTCTTGGTTTATGTGTCATTGCGCGTCAAATTGTATATAGGTTATGCCCCCTTGGAGACACTCTGAAATTCTAGAACTAGATATAATAAAGTATTTTATCTTATTCATATGTAGTGTTTGATCCATGTGGGTAATTCCTAGCCTAATGATGATACCGCTTTGTTTAGGAGACTTAACAATTGCCCTAAATAGGCGAATACACATGCATATAACATTTTGTTTATAAAACTTAAAAATTGAATTCAGCAATTTCCAAAATATTAATGTGCAACAGGAGAGGAAAAACAATCAAGAAATGATTTAAAATTTGCTCCTGTACACATGTAAGAATGTATTAAGAAGACTGAATCTTTAGAACCAGGTTAGATTGTGGGGGGTGGATATGGAGTTTAAGCATATATAATTTGAATCATTTATTGTTATTAATTTTAACTTGTCAATGAATATAAGCATTGATCCCTAGGTAGAAATATGACCTCTGATCATGTATTAACCGATCATTTGTCAATTATGCAAGGTGTAATGTAATTTTTTTAAGAATAACATTTTCTACCAGTTTATAAAAGTTTTAGACACCCAAAATATATTTTGATTTTAATAGATCATTCGACAATTAAGGGGGGGGGGGGGGAGAACAGTTTATATTTGAGTTTGTTTGGGGATGGGGGTTCCAAGTCATATATTTGACAATTTTTAATGTAATTTAAAAAAAAGACTAAGCCATACTACAGTCATGGACATAAAAAGTTTAGAACAAAACACAAACTAATACATGTATATATACATAAGAAGTATTACAAAACATAGATCTATATCTGGGTTCCTAAATTAATTCATATATCATGTACATATTATATTATTTTTTCTTTGTTCAAGGCATTTCAGATGGTATGTAGGTCATGATCCCAAGTGCTCTTCCTGAAATTATCAAATATCATAAAAACCATTGAGATTCCCACCTTAATCGATATATATTATTCCAGCTTATATTATGGCGCATCAGATCATTATGGCATGTAAGTCATGACCATAAGTGGTCATCCTGACCCCCTTAGAATCAGAAATTGTCAATTATCTTTAAATTATTGATGTTTGATGATCCTATCTCTATTTAATCTTTATTATTAGGTCTTCCGAATGAAATTTGGAGACTTACTGTTTTTGTACGGTTCTTAATACATGTATTATTATTCTTCGTCTACCTTTTTTTCTCTTCTCTCTCCCGCTCTGAACTGATATCTCCGAGATTGCTGAACAGAATTGTACAAAACTCTATGATATGATAGGCCTGCATATCTAGACGTGCTCCCTGGTTTGATTTTTCTCATTTTGGGTAAGACAACCATTTTTTTGGGGGGGGGGGGGGTCAAAAGGGTGAAGGTTCTAACATTGAACCTTGTAGGAAGAATCGTAGACTCTATTGTAAATGGTAACTTGAAAACGGACAAAGATAATAATATAGGGTTTTCATAACCATATATTGACTGTTAGTGGCAATATAGGGTTTATTAGATCTGACCCCTGGGGTCATCTCCACCCCCCATGAATTGGAAATTACCATATATCTCAGAAACTGTTATGATAATTACCCCTAAACCTTATATACTCATGTGTCTGATGTCAAGGGGCAACAAATGTTATGTATGTAGGTCATAGGCCCTGTGGATGGTCTTGACCCCCTCGAACAGCAAGTCCCTAAATATCTTAAAAACAGTTGAGATCCCCACCCTTAAACCATATATATTCTTGTTCCTGTGTCAAGGGGCATCAAGCGGTATGAAGGTCATGGGCCCAGGGGGTGGTCGTGACCCCCCTTGAACAGGAAGTGCACGAATATCTCGAAAACGGTTGAGATCCCCTCCCCTTAACCATATATACACTTGATCCTTAAAGGGCATCAAAGGTATGTAGGAAATGGGCCTCAGGGTTAAATTTAATTTTTCAAAACCGTAATGGACATCTAGGGAACAGTTCCTATCATATCCCAAGATCTGATGTATCTATCGATGAAATCATAAGAGGAGTTCTAGGATCTTTGTTTCTTTTTTGGAGTGATGAACGTCAATTTTCTGATACTTTTTGACTCCCTGGATGAAATTAAAATTTTTAAAACCTAACTGCACATCTATAGAACAGTTCCTATCATATCCCAAGATATGATGTGTTTATCCGTTAAATCATAAGAGGAGCTCTTGGATCTATGTTTTTTTTAGTGATAAACGTCAGTTTTCTGCTACTATTTGACTCCCTGGATGAAATTTAAATTTTTAAAACCTTATTGCACATCTATAGGACAGCCCCAATTATATCCCAAGAGATGACGTAGCTACCCCAAAAGTTGTAAGAGGAGTTCTGTGAACCATACTTTTTTTTGTAAAAAAAACGTCATTTTTTTGTTGCCCACTGATCCCCTTAATAAAAAAAAAGTCCGAAACCTGTTCACACTTCAATATGACACCCCCAATCATATTCTAGAAGATCATTTGGCTACTGCCCAAAAATTGACGTTTTTGAAACCAGTTTTTTTGTAAAAAAAACAACAACCCAAAAACACTTCATTTTTCAGCCATTAAATGACCCCCAGGAAAAATTGAAAATTCCGAAACATTATTGCGCATCTATAGGATACCCTAAAACTTATTCAAGAGATGATTTGTCTACTGTTGAAAATGTAGGAGGAGTTCGAGGAAGAAGGTTTTTTGTGAAAAAAACGTCATTTTTTACCAATTTTTTGACCCCCAGCAACTAAGAGAATTTTTGAAACCTTTTTACAAAACAACATGATACCCCAAATCAAACTCCAAGAGTACAGTTTGCTGGTTTATAAGATGTAAGAGCAGTTTGAAAAAGTAAACGTGACAGACGGACGGACGGACGGAACAGGGTAACAACAGTATACTCAAACTTTCTTTAGAAAGTGCGGGTATAATAATGATAACATGTAAGATAATGCATGTGGCAAGTATTTTAGGTAGTATCTAACATGGAAAGAGTAATTTAGATTAACAAGGCCAGTGTATTTGTTTCTCTCCTTAATATTTTGATGAAATTTCATTTGCGAATTTATTTTACAGTCTTCTTTAAAGATCACAAAACGATTTATTTTCTATAATGATTTACAAAGGAGTCATCTGGAAAGTTATACATTTTTGATTTATTACTCCATTAGAATAGTTAGAAAATCTCAAAATTTTCACATTTGTTCATATTGTTTGTATTTAATAATATTGAATACAAGGGTTGTTAGAAAAGTCCACGGACAAAGTGATTTACGGCAAAATTTCTGTGTTCTTGGTAGGATGACGTATGTTTTATTAAATGACTACCCATGGAAAACAAGTCTGCAAAAAATCATATTATTTTGAAGTTGCTATCAAAAGATACAGCGATTTTTTTGCATGAATTGGATTTACGGAGCACCATTTCATTCATATTTCCATGACATCAGGTGACGTCAAAATACTGAAAGGCAATTTGACTTGTCACTCTTTTTCAAAGTAAAAAACTTTTAGTTCATACACTTTTTATGCCATTAAACCATTTATAAAACGCATGTTCACATCATTATCTGTCATATTTTTGAAAAATGTCTTTTATGTCATAAAATAGATCATTTAGGTCCAAAAATCTTTGTCCACGCAGACTTCGGATAAGGAAATAAAGCGAAATCCATAGGTGCAAGATACAGGCTGTATGGGGAGTTGGGGTGCTGCAAAAGCTCAAGATATCAGTATTTCCATTTTCAAACCTTTAATTCCAGTTGTGGTTCCAATTGTAAATCTTTGTCTTATAAAAATAGCAGTATCCAAGAACCTTTTGGTCTCCATCGGATATTTTTCTGTGTGCACACAAAATTTAATGAAGGCCCAGTGATCCAAGGTGTTCAATTACGTTAATGCAGTTACCTAGCGTTGGTCGTCTACATTTGGCGATAAAACTGTCAGAAACTCTTCAATTTAATTGACACTTTCACAAAATGACCTTCGTAACTTATTATGGTCTCATATGAAATATCGTTTATTTTTATGCGCTTAAACTGTACATTTTCTTAAAAGCGAAAGATGCGTACAAAAAAAACCCCAGTTAAAAACTCACATGCTCTGTGAATCATATCTAATCAAAATAAATGATCTTTATAGTTTTCAGAGTCCATTCAAAATAAACAAATCTTTACATATTTCTTAGAAAATACGTCAAGATTAAATATGAAAAGTTTCGCTGATATCAAGCGAATAGTCCGCTCACAATCGAACTTGTCCGCGAACTTTTTTAACAACCTTCGTAGATCTGTAAGCATATGATATTAAAAAGGAAATATTTTTAATCTATAAAATAAAGGACAAAGCTGTGGATACAAAAATTCATTATTCAAAGCCATGGTAGGTGAAATATAGGGTTATGATCAGTATAGAAAAAGCAGTAAAAGATTGCAATTTGTTCGTGATCTGTATTTATCTTTTCATGATAACTCAGAGGAGGAGATATAAATTATTTTTCTTGTTTGATGATTTCACTTCATTTTATAATCTATATATGATACAATTTTCCTCTTTATTCTAATAAAGAACACATCTTTGCGCATCGTCCAGTTAATAATATAGAAAATACTAAGGGATTGAGAGAGAGAGAGAGAGAGAGAGAGATCGAGAGATCATTTTATTCTCATACATTCAACTTTTTACAATAAATTAATATACATACTGCTATTTATGTAAGAATATCAAAATGTTAGGATTACTGACTACGTATTTGCAGTTCCTTGTATCAAAGAAAAACAAAATTGGTTTAAATAAATAAAAACAAATGTTATCTTTTTTATGTCAGCAATTTATCTATCAAATAATGAAAAACAACATTGTGGCATAAAAGCGTCATTACTCGATGCATTGTCATTGCTGCTAAACAGCTGAAAATGATTGTCTTTTTGTATTTTTTTCATTCGAAATGAACTTCGCGATCATATTGTGCTATAGAATCTGATATCTGTATATCATTAAAGTTTAAAAAACAAATTTATTATATTTCACAAGTGATGCATATAGACCCATGAATAACACTCTTTTGTAGAATGTTACGAGAGAAAAAAAAGAACAACCTATATAATATAATCAGGTAAGAGGTTGATACAAAAGTAATGTCACATATCTCATAAAATCATGGTTATTTGACTGACAGCAGCAGAAACCTTGAACTTTGAAGTATCTACATATTCATTAAGGCTTGACTATTTTAAAGCAGATAATAATAATAATGACAACAGGTAAGATAATGCATGTGGCAAGTATTTTAGGTAGTATCTAACATGGAAAGTTTATTCTACCGTCTTTTTTAGAGATCACAAAACGATTTATTTTCTATAATGATTTACAAAGGAGTCATCTGGAAAGTTATACATTTTTGGTTTATAACTCCATTAGAATAGTTAGAAAAGCTCAAAATTTCACATTTGTTCATATTGTTTGTATATCTGCCCTAGTGACTTTTTCCTTTCAAATAAATAAAATCTATAGCAAATAGTAACCAAATGGTGAAATTGAAAAAATATGTTACGTTAATTGTTTTCATTGTATAGCACTATAGAAGAGAAAAAATTCTTATAAATCAGTTTGTATTTTTCATGACAAAATATTCGGAGGTAATGTTATTTGTTACCTATCTAATCCGCTAACACCATAAAAAGGGCAAGCGATACGGCATTTTCTCAAAATATCTAGCTCCAAACAGGTCTACCCTCAAAACCACGTGTTTTCCATTTGTATGTAAACAGACTGCACACTCCCCAGGAAGTTCTAAAAAAAGTAGTCCCTGTGAAAAAAAGACCATCACCTAACAAAATACATGAAATATCCTTCTCAATGGTACAAAAAAATTTAAAACCGAGTAAAGGAAAATGTAAAAATGCAGTCAAAGAAAAAATAATTCTGAAGTATATATGGAAATACAATTGTTCATTTTGATTGGTCGATTACCGGTGTGATACCTGAAGAGATAATATCAAATTATTTTTTCTTCTGGCCCCGCCTCTCTAATTAAACATAAAGCTTTAAGTTTTCTTGTATCAAAGAAAACAAAATTGATTAAAACAAATAAAAATTTATGTCAGCAATTTATCCATCAAATAATAAAAAACAAGGGTGTGGCATAAAACTAAAGCGTCATTACTCGATGCATTGTCATTGCTGCTAAACAGCTGAAAATGATTTGTCTTTTTGTATTTTTTGAATCAGAAATGAACTTAGCCACCATATGGTGCTATAGAATCTGAAATCTGTATATCATTAAAGTTTTAAAATCAAATTTATTACATTTCATAAGTGATGCATATAGACCCATGAATAACACTCTTTTGTAGAATGTTACGAGAGAAAAAGGAGCAACCTATATAATAAATTCAGGTACGATGTTGATACAAAAGTAATGTCACATATCTGATAAAATCATGGTTATTTGGCTGACAGCAGCAGAAACCTTGAACTTTGAAGTATTTACATATTCATTAAGGCTTCACTGTTTTAGAGCAGATAATAATAATATTGATAACATGTAATATAATGCATGTGGCAAGTATTTTAGGTAGTATCTAACATGGAAAGAGAAATTTAAATTAACACGGCCAAGTGTATTTGTTTTTCCCCGAGATAGTTTGATAAAATTTCATTTGCGAATTTATTCAACAGTCTTTTTTAAAGATCACAAACAATTTATTGTCTTTAATGATTTAAAACGATTGATCTGGAAAGTAATAGATTTTTAGTTTATTACTCCATTAGAATAGTTAGAAAAGCTTAATATTTTCACATTTGTTTATATTGTTTGTATTTTTGCCCTAGTGACTTTTCTTCCCTGTTAAATAAATAAAACTATAACAAATAGTGAACAAATGGTTAAATTAAAAATATTTTGACTTCCTGGTTTGATTAAGAGATAATATCAAATTATTTTTTCTTCTGGCCCCGCGTCTCTAATTTAACATAAAGCTTTAATATTTACATAAAAAATGATTTTAAGAAAAATCACACTGATTGAACTGCTGATGTGCTTTTATGGTTTTATTATCAATAGCATTTTATTAAAAATATTCCATATAACTTTTATATTAACTTGAAATCTTTCTTTTTTGTATATATTAATTCGCGCAATCCATTTTTATTTTTGTGTATAATTTACGTTTTTACAAAGCTCTATGAAAAACTCGACATACAAAGTTATAAAGAGCTATTAAAAATCTGTAAAAAGCTACATACTACATAATGTTGTCTTTCGGAGCAACATTAGCCGACAATGTTTGAAAATTTTGACATCGTATTTAAAAATTATAGGATCATAAATGTTCAGATGTAGAAATGCATATAACTTGTGTTTCGGTAATCTAACCAAAACAATGACCACTTTGCAAATACATTTTGAGACCCAAGATATCCACACTTACTTGCTAAACATGATTTGGAAATGTCATTGAGTAATCTTGTATACAGAAACACAGTCTCAAAACTCTATCAAATATAGCTCATATGATGATGAAATTTTGTCAGGTTTACAATTGATTTACCAACATACAATATGTCAAAGGCTATCGTTGATTAAGTCTTCTTTATGTTCAAAGTTGGCCAAAAATTAAACTTCAGATATAATTGAGTTCACTAACTTCCTTTAAAAATATTCTAGAGATTCATGAAATAATGCAGTATCTAAATCCCATGACCTCATTTGCATCCCAGCGAAAGTCTGTATAACTACCTCCTTTGGATAATAGGTTTCATCTGTTTTAAGAATTTGATAATTTTCCTTTTGATCGACGTATCAAAGAAAAAATTGACCGGATACTAGTAATTTTATGGGCGTTGTGCACTAGTATAGCCAACCAATGAAAGCTAACATAGACATTCAAGAAATCATATTGACGCAAGCGTCAAATGGGCCACAAAAATATAGTTGTATGCATAATCATTGGTTGATGACATAAAAAAACCCACGCCACAAACAATAACAATTTGGTTGTACTAATTTAATGGTAAATTTTAATACATTTTCAGCAACACGTTTTGATGTTTAACAGTTTACTATTATTATTAAGAATCGAGTTCGTTACTGTAAGCATTTCTAACGGTAATTGTATGATAATAGTATGCAGCAATGGAGAACACATTGATCAACTCATCATTATTCTCTTGGATATTATGTATTTCAAACCATTTTGATTTTTTTGTTGCATTGTATTGAATTAAAACTTAATGCATTAGTTTATATGATTTCAAGGGACCACATAATAAAATAGAAATGGATTATTTTAAAGGTACATGTAAGATCATCTCATCCGGTAGAATCTACACAATTTTAGAATTGAAAAATGTGCCGGATATTTTTTTCCTATTTTATTTGACGCAGCACATAGAAATTCATATATATATACTTGAATACGCATGCTCGACTCCATAGTGGGGGATTCTTGGAATACTTTACTACTGTTGATAAACTGTACCATTTGAATTTCGTTTTATCATATTCACATGAAGTTTTGTGTTTTATTGTAAAAGTCAAAAAGTAACAATAGCTAAAGGTCTTATACGTTATATTCAATATTATAATGGATAGCTTACTTTATCTTAAATTCCTTCAAGCTCGGAAAACAACTTCGGATATGTTTTCCGAGCTTGCCGGAGAGGCCCGAGAAGATACGATTGCTACAAACCAATGGTTCGTGAAATTTTTCACCTCGAAATTGAAATTACAGTAACTACATAATGATTAAGGCAATAAGCTATGTCATTGCCGATGTGACGTCCACTCTAGATTCACAATTCTAAATTGAGACCCCACTCAAGCACAATTCCGGTAGGCTACACCACTGTGCCTTCCTATTGTTAATTAATCGATTCAGAAATATAAACCAATGTTGTAGAAATCAGCTTCTGTATTTGACGATGGCTACAGCGCTAGCTCGCCAATCTTTTTAAAAGATAAGCTTGTAATGTCCTTTATACCGATACATCGTCCTGCATTGTTTTGAAACGAATGAAAAACTCCGAAATTTTCCGAACAGATTATAGTCTTGAAGAAAAGTGCCTAACATGACAGTCTAATATAAGACCTACTTTACATTTACGAGTAAAAAAAATATGTTTTATTTTTTAAAAGGCATAAAACATATTTCTACATGCAAATTTATTTTTAGTTCGTGAAAAAGGCATAATATTAATTCTATTTTAAAAAAAACTATCCCGCAGAAACGCAGGGACCATATTTAAATGTATATCAAATAACGGACCGCCTTCTGGCGGCCCGTAATGACATGGAAAGGTCTTATAAAAATAGGGAACTCCCAATGTGACCACCAGTCGGAGTATAGAACAAAGATTTAAGGTAAGAGTTTTCCAACACAGGACGCAGAATTAAGTTTTATATATTTATGCGCGAATGATAACATACATGTATTTTGTTTTTTTAGATGAAGCACACTAGGGTTCTTGCTTTTCTTTTAGTGGCTTTGATTGTAATCCATGAAGGTAAATATGCATGTCATGTCAAAGCTTATCATGAAAATAGTAGGAAAATATAATTTGGAAATTTACAAAAGGAATTTCAATCAACATCCATTGAGTTCTTAATAGTACAGCATGATAAAAACTTGATAATAATTGAATACATTTGATGTAATCTGATGTCATCAAACGGCAATTAAGTAAACAAAAGTATGAATTTCATTAGAAAAAAAATCAAAATTGTACTGTTAAGTAAATTAAATTAGTGTAATTTTTTGTTCAAAGTATGATTTCCACAAACACGTCCAACATGAAAATCGTTTAGTTGTGAAGATAAATAAAAAAGTGTATTTTTCTTGTTTCATAATTATATATAAGCTATGCGTTTATATTTTTTGTTACATGGGTTGATATAAGAATATATCTAAACCGTATATAAAACTGATGTACAATTCCTGAAGCATATGATAATTTAAAGCATGGTAAATTAAATCAATTTACACGTGCATACCTTAATGAATTATTTAATTATTTAATCAACTCAAAACTGCATATCTTAAACAAAATGTAAGGTTTTCTTACCACAAAAAACTTACCTCCGGTACTTATAAAATGTATAGTATAAAAACAAGACTGAACTCTGCTTAAGTTTCATAGACCATGAACTAGGTCTTCTTACATCCAGTAGATGAAATATATTTTTGTAGATTTTTTTCCTCGTGAAAATTAACATCACATTTTTGTACAACAGGGATGTGTACTCAAGATTCAGCCAGTCCATCTCTCACCACAATGTGCTGCGGAGCGTCAGGAATAACCGGAAGTCTGATACTGACCGCGTTGTCGTTTTGCATCCTCTACTTCATGAAACTAAAATAATGATTTTCGAAAAGATTTGTTGGAAGTGTTTTTAGCAGTGTAACAATTGGCAATACACAAATGGCAGAAAGTGTTTTAATGTTGTTTGCCAGTTGAATGATTTACAAATAAAATTACCATTTTGATTGACCGATATATGCATATAAATACCGGTATCTAAAATTCTGTCAGGAAGAAAAAATTAGCATATTTTTTGGTGACTGTTCCAATTTCTTTCTTTTATTTAAAAAAATGACAATTGCATTACGATGATTGCGCTAAAATAGTAGAAATAAAAAGAAGAAATAGAATTTATTTTTTATCATTATGTGTTTAAAGACGCATGGTCACGTGTTGGGTCATATTTTATTTTTCTGTTTTTATTATTTACAATTCTTTATAAATGTATTTCTAATGATCAAATGAAATTTCGGTGCCCGTCGATGACTTTTAAGCAAGATACAGGGCTCACAATTCCTCGTCATATACACAAGGCTCGTGCACTGTTTTTTTGTTTACATAGGTTCAATACACCATTAAAAAATCTTTTTCAAGATGATTTTTCTATATTCTTATTCATTTTAAGCATAAATAAACAGTTCCTAACGATTAACACATTCATTTTAGGTCTAAAACTGGAATTTTCACTTCAACATTCAAAATGTAAGCAAAATCTTTGTTTACATAACGAGGAATTGTAAGCGCTGTAACTCGTTATAACTAACTCAACAAATGACACTCATATTTTGGTTGCCTGTTAAAATGCCTTACTGAAGCATTTTAAACATTAAATTCGAAAAAATAATTTTTGACCAAAATCGTGACCATGCCACCTTAAGTAGTTGATTACAATAACTAATTTTTGAACCTGTAAATCACACATATTGGATTTAATAACACTTTTTAAGATAAGGAAAGACTTGTTTGCATTCACCTAAAGCCTTACGTAGAAGTCAGATGAAAAATGTTTTAGTTCGGAATGACTCATTAAGTGATGCATTACAAGGTATTAGTTTCTCCTTTTTTCAAAGTGCCCAAATATATGATAGATATTTTTAAACTTTTAAATCAAGTTGATTATTTTGATAGTGTATAACATATAAGGAACACTCCACAATGTTTCTTTGTAGAAGGGTTGGTCTAAAAATAATGCAAGGGTTGATCAAAAAGTAATGTCATATATAATAATCAACTTAAAGCGACAAAATAATAAATTCAGGGGATGACAGATTAGACGAAGCGCATGGTAATGTTATTTTTTGGATTCTTGACGTTTTGTTAAAAATCTTAAATTCAAAGATCTTGCCCTTACAATTATTGGTTACATGTAGTGCTCTATGCAAAGTTTTTTGTTACTCTTGAATAATGTCAGAGTGTGATAACTAGACTATTATGAAACATGTGATGAGTTCAATTGTTGTAGCTGGGATTATTGAAGATTACACAACCTTGATCGTTGCTTTTGACCGTCTTTACTAAATATCTAGTACATTATATAAACTAAATGAATGAATCCATGAACACTTGATTTTCCAAAAAGTCAAAATCTGGTAATATCACAAAGATTGACTGATGTAATGAGCAAGGGGAGATCAGCAACGAAAGTCGAAAAAATAATTTAGATCTTCTCTATTTAGGAACATGTTTTAAAAAATGCCCACTTTATAAAAAACGTTCTCGTACAATTATAATTCCTGTAAACAATATATTTGGCACTGTCTCACTTTATTTCCGGAAATCTGGAAACACACATTAATAACGAATTATCTTTATAGTTTAAATATTCTTTTGAATCAACTATTGTATTATCTAGATAACTCATAAATATGACCGATACTTTTTATACGTATTAGTTAATAAACATATTCAACAAACAAACTACATCCGGCAATGCTCATTATGGAATCATTTAACCCTTGAAGCTAAATTCAAGCTATTCTAATTCTAATGCAAAGTAAGTGTAGCTCAATGATATACATAAAAGACAGTTACAGTTATCATATGCTTTGAAATCAATTCACATATAATAGCTCAATACTATTCATAAATTAGGGTAACAATGGTTTTTTGAAAATATCTTTGTAATCTGTACAAAGTAATGCCCTGGCCTAAAATCTCACTTTGAAGACAAGTCTGTATTTTCCAGATTGTTACGATTGTTTTCTGGACAGCTGCTACATAAATATACTTGCAATGTTGATCTCTCTCTATCCTGGTCCGTGCATGATATATTTTTAAGCCATGTTTGATGTTGTCTCGTATAAAATACAATCTGTAGTTGCGGAGTAAAAATCTACAATGATTTTATCAAGAATGTTTTCTATTCTACATGATAGTATTACATTTCTAATTATATATTGTCACGTGTTGTTCAGACTTGACTGGGTCTTCTGCAAGTACATTTAACAATACTACAATGCTTTTGAAAACAGCTCTGAAATTTTAATGAATTTAAAAATTGTAAGGTCATTTATAGAACTCCTACATGTAAGCCATTTTAATATACAGGGTCTGAGCTTCATTTTCCTTTATGTTCTTATTTAAGGAATAAGAAATCATTCTTTGAGTATTATGAGATAATAATTTTTAAAGTTTGCTCTGTTATCTGGATCTGTATTGTTACAGAAAATATTAAGTGGAGTCCAAATCTTCGTTACTACAATCAATGTTGCGTAGTGAAGGGGCAATATAAAGTTATGAATAGCAATTTAAAACTAAACGATGACAGTTTTCTTGGACATAGCTCCGTTTTAACATTTATCGTAGTTGCAAAGAAACCCAACGGTATGCATACTAAGAGATTTCCTTTAATTTATGTTAGGATGGGAGAAACGCGGGAATGAACTGCTCTTAATTTCAGTAACATTAATATGATATGATATTTGATCAATATTTAAAAGAGGTATCAAACTTTCAGAAATATTAATGACTCTTATCTAATGACTGAAGTGATATTTGCTTCTTTGGTGTAATAATTTTTTTTATCTCCCAAACTCTCAAAAACATTGCTGCGAAAATAAAATGTCTGCAGAGAGGATAAATTATGTAAATAGAGACGGTCTCTTCAGATACGATGAATCAACTAACACTGAAATAGCACTGTTCACACATCGGTCGATCAATAATCTTACAAAAAACAACACCCTCTCCTTTTTTGATTTTGACTGCAGACGTTATAAGACAGGTCAAGTGTTCATCTTTGTTGAAAAAACAAACAAACAAGAAAACTGATAAACCACTCTGTAAAAACAACAACAAATAAGGTTCTCAGAACTGGTACAATAACGCATCGATACGTTCTGAAAGTACTTATATTTTTTCGTCTCCTTTCTTCTCTGACATAAACAACAAACAGGTTAACTTAATGAAAAATCCTTATTTAAAGTTTCATTATTAAAAACTACAGTGGCAAATAGTAGTTAACAATAAAGAGGGGAAAAGTTACTTTCCAGAATCTTCAAAATGTGGTGTCTATATTTTTAGATGGATTTGATTCCATGGTGTCGAATAAACAAACACTGTTATCTTATCAAGAAATTCTCGTTAAATCTTAAATGCAACTCATATCAATAAAACGCAGGTTCCCCCACGCAATGCTCTAATTCCTAACAAACAAAGGAGTTGCATAGAAACGCAATGGTCTGCGTACCTGGATATTCTTTTTTTTTTTATCAGTATGAGTGCCAGTGTATTTTTCTTCATTTTTTGAAATTTCGTAATCATATTATGATTTTCTTTTTAAAGCTATGTCAATAGCCAATAATTGATAAACTTTAAGAAAATCACGAGATATGCTGTACGGTAATCTACTTTTTCTGTTATTATGATCTGAACAGAGTTACAGCTTGGCTTACTATCTAGATCGACGCCTTTATCAACTATTAGGACAGTCATTCATGGTTTATAAAAGGAAATTTGTCCTTTTTTAAAATAGATTCCTGCTTTTCAAATTTGAATGAATCGCCTACTTCAACTTCTATGGAGACGTCAGTTTAATCATCAAGCCGAGCCGTATCTTATCTGAGAAGACTATTGTCACGCCAAAGGAATAGCAACGAATAAATGTTTCATCATGAAAGAATTCTCTCAGATTTTCATATGTACATTGTACATGGTAAGAAAAAAGTCACACTTCCTATTATTAAGGTCTTCCATTTCCAACGGAAGACCTTATTGTTATTCTTCGGTTTCTTTTTCCCTATTATTATTATTTTTTTTCTTCCAATTTTTGTGCACGCGATTTCTCGGCAACGACTCTGCCGATCTCCATCAAAATTTCAGATGTGATACATACATGTATTGGTCTGAACTTGATAGCAGATATTTTAAATTGATGACTTCACATCCGTTTTTGCGATATTGACGTTTTAGCAATTTTTATATGGGTATTTTGTCTGCGGCAGTTCTCCTAAAGTATAAAAGATATTGCGCTCAAATTTCTAAAGTTGGAAAAGGAAAAATTGAAGTTTTGTATGGTTGTTGTTTTATATGTCTAGAACTACATGCGCCAAAGTTCGATAGGGCTAAATAATTGAGATGTGAAAAGCATCGTTAATTTTCGTTCTTTTTTTCTTTTATCTCTTTTCTGGAAAATTTTTTGTTAAAACATGTAATGTAAAATTATTTTGAATTTACAAGACCTTTCAGCTGATATCAACAAAAAGGGCTGGCCCCTCAAACTAAGGACCGACAGGGCTCTAATGCCTTTTGCCCATAGCTCTTCACCAAGGGATATTTTGTTATAGATTATAGAAGCAAATATGTTCATCCTACAGTTATGTAGCCCAACAGTATAATGATTTTTGTTATGTTAATTTTTTCTGCAATGATCGCTACCTTCATAACACGAATTAATTACCAAGGAAAGCATTTTATTGTTTATATCAACATCATTCTTTTAACTACATGCAATTAATAAATTGATTATGAAAAGGTAGTTAAATTCACTAAATTACTGTTAATGTACATAAGTACGTTCGCTAAAAGAAACAGCTAAATCGTCTCCTGTGAGACTGAATCTGACATCATTATAATTATTTCGTGCAGTCCGAATTTTTTTTCAGTTGCTGTAGATTTCGACGAATTGATAATCACGGAATGTCAATTTCAGTCCTGTCAGTTTCTTGCCAGTTTAGGCCGTGTAGATTTCGACCAATCGATAAATGGGGCGTGTATACTGAACTGCAGAGGGTTATAATTACAAAATTGATTTGTAATATTATCATAGACAAAAACACTTGGAAGTGTAAATATTAATGTATTATTTTTTTCTTCTCTTGAAAGCTTGTTAAAAGGGCATGGTCACGATTTTGGTCAAAAATATTTTTCCGATTTTAATATTTAGAATGCTTAAGTAAGGCATTTAATAGGCAACCAAAGTTTGAGTTTCAGTCGTCGAAATATAAGCAAGTTACAGGGTTTACAATTCTTTGCTATGTAATTATAAACAGACATTTTGTACATTTTGAATGTAAAAGTGAAAATTCCAGTTTAGACCTAAATTGAATGCGTTAAAAGTTAGAAACTCTTTGTTTATGATCGAAATTTTAAAAAAAGATAGAAAAAATCAACTTGAAAAACATTTTTAATGGTATATTGAACCTATGTAAACAAAAACAGGTCACAAGCCTTGTTTACATGACAATGAATTATGAAAACCGTATCGTGCATCTGAATCGAACGCCTGAATCTCAAATCTTATTTGATCATTAGCATTGTAAATACAAACAAAAACGAAAGAAAAATAGAATTTGACCAAAATTGTGACCATGTCCCTATAAGCTAAATTACTCTTCAAAACGCCCATTCATAATTAACATGAACGACAATAAAAACATAATATTAAAACAAAAATAGTAAAACATATGTCGATTGTCAATCGTAATAAGGAACATGTAATACTGCATTATCCTCTTGAAGCTGGCATAGAGTTTAAGACCAGATTAAATGATAAGAATGAAAGACGGAGAAAACTCCTTTAAATTTTGTTTTAATGCATAAATAAACCAATGCGCGTGCTTTCCTTCTGAAATGTATGAACTGAAACTTGGAGTTTACAAATTAGTTCCTATAAATCGATCAACGATGACTCAATGATACAGATGTATATTGTGTTTTCTATGAAAGCCAAGAAGGCTCATTCGAGATTCGAGATTCAAAATACAAAATTCGAAATACGTGATTCAAGATTCAAAATTCAAGATTCAGTATCTTAATTAGCCAAATCAAATCATGAATCTGAAAACCTGCATCCTAGCGACCACAAAATGTTCTAAAAAATCATCTTTACATGCATTTATAAACAAATAATTGCTACTTTCTCCCTAACTTAATAATCATGTGTAAGTATTTTAACACAGAATATATGCTAAGACCAGTATTTACTATCTTAGTGAATTTGCCCGCCCAGTGTACGTTCTCATCTCATGCGTTTGAACCCTTGGATATTTCATCATCAATAGTTTCAACCCGGGGAATATTCATCCCTGTTCTGATTTTTATGAGAGAGAGAGAGAGAGAGAGAGAGAGAGAGAGAGAGAGAGAGAGAGAGAGAGAGAGAGTCAGAGTCGATATCACTTGTACGCATGTAAATAGGTTTGCTTTATCCTAGCTATCCCCTCTCTTTCTCTTTTTAATCAAAATGCTTTAATGTCAATAATTGACTACATGAATATCTCCCTGTCTCTTTCTGTGTCTCTTTCTCTCTCTCATTCTGTCTGCTGTCTGTCTGTCTGCCTCTTTGTCCGTCTGTCTGAATCTGTCTGTCTGTCTGTCTCTCTCTCTCTCTCTGTCTTTCTCTTGAATCTCATATTTTGGATCTTGAATGAACCTTCTAGGCTTTCTTAGTTTTCAATTGCAATGGCAATGTCTTTCGTGATAGGGTGGAAAAGATCTGCGTGATAAAGCAAATACTGTAATATGACTCTAAATTTGTTTTACATGTTTGCCCCCAAATCATAAAGTCTTTTATCATATAGTGCTTGATTAGTCTATTTTTGAAATCAAAACCATTTGATCATGATATATGTACATATTATTAAGATGTCCATGGAAACTAATGTGGAATGTGAGAGAAATACCCCGGTAGTCAATTTATATCACGAAAAACCCTGATATTGATTGAGTTACATGTACATCAACCAATGAAAACCTGCAAAACAATTACAGTTGACATGGAGAGAACGTATAAAAGCAAGGGAAGAATTGCGATTGTAACGAGTGAATAAGATAAGGGATACAAGGTAAGGTATTTTTACAAAACACAAAGAATAAAAAATTATCATTTGCTGTACGAATGATAAGATTTTTCTCCTTTTATTTTTTTAGATGAAACTTATGGGAGTTCTTTCTATTCTATTGGTGGCTTTAATTTTGGTCCACGAAGGTTAGTACATGCATGTGGTTATTTCTTTGAAAAATTGTAGAACTTTGTGTTAAAGAACAAAACATATATCATTAAATAATTACTCACCAAAAGGCAATACTCAGTAATCATTTGTGCATATTTTGAATTTTGATGAAAAAACACCGTAGTGGAAAATCTCGTAACGAGATATAATCATTGTTCAGAAGACCCTTGTTATTGTAGGGAGTACAATAAATCTAACATAAACCATGATTAACTGTGAATATCTGAAACAAAAATAATTATTTTGTCAAGCGATCAAATTGCTTCTGCTGAATAGATTGACTAAACTGTATGTTTACCTTTGATTATCTAATTAAAGAGATTCACTACTTGTTAATATCATGTGATAAAGTCCTTTTAGGTGAATAAAATAATTATTTATTTTATATAGGGCCATGAATAATCACTATTTATATATTTACTAATAAATAAAAACAATGACAGGTGAAATAAGGAAAACAATGATCTATTCAGTTTTGGATAAAACAATTTTTCACATAAGTCAATAAACGGTGGATGTCACTCATGTAATACATAGAGGATATCTATATTGTGTGATTTTATATTTGCTTTATCCAACGAGTTGAAATGGTGTATATATTCGCGAGGCTTGCCGAGCGAATATAACCATTTCAACGAGTTGGATAAAGCAAATATAAAATCACACAATTATAGATGTTCTATTTATCTCATACAATTTGATTTATATTATGAAGCTTTTGAGACAGTCCCTTATGTGATTTTTTCAAAGATAAAAACGATGATGCAACGTTGTGTTATGCGGCTATTGTGACCTTGCGCAATACAATTTAGTACGTCATTCCTGAGATAAATCTAACTGTTTTAATGTAAAGTTTCACTGAAATAAACCTTAAAATAATTTTTTAGCTCTAAATAATTTTTCATACAGCTTATTCACTTGATTAAATGGAAATTCCGATTAGAAGACTTGAATAATCAAGTTTGTTTACATACACAAAGTTGCGAATGCTCGTTAGTTTGAATTGACTCGAACGAGGAACGGTTGTTGATGTTTAATAAAACAAACACTCGGCTAGGCTTATGACTCGGAATTGAAAATAGTGAATGAGGATGCTTACTGGTGGTGGAATAAAAGTCTTATGAAACATTATTTCGGTAAGTTCTTGTATATAAACACAACCATCATCGCGTCGCGTCGTCAGGATGAACTCCTTGATAGTGAACGTAATTTGCAGTTTTATTAACTTCACAAATTAAAGCAAATTGAAAGTTGGAAGTGGGCTAAACTTATCAAAAATCTTGACAAACAAGAAAAAAAGGTCTTGTGGTTACGGTTATGAATAACTTTGCAAAAAGAGGTGTATGGGGGGGGAGGCTACCCACCCCCCCCCCCCCCCACTCACAATAGCCCCCCGGTTCCAACGCCTGTGCCACGCAGTTATGTCTTTTCCTTCATATTTGTAATCTAAATCTTTGACAAAATCAATTTTATATCAATTTTTGTAGTAGATATAGTTATGTTGAAAGTACTAGCAAATTTTCGAAAATAGGTCACAAGCGTTGAAGCGAGGGGTTGTGTCAAAAATAGTTCGGACCGGAAGTATTTGATATAGCATCACCCGTGTGATATAGCAAAGGTTTATCACACGGGTAATATACACCACACGTATGAGATAAATGTTGATATTACGAGGTGTATCCTTAAGCCAATTGACGTCATACTTAAATACATTTGCTTTATACATGTCGAAGCATTCTAGAATTTTTTAAAAGTCTAGAGTTATAATTGTGAAACATTTAACTTTGTTTTAATAAAAAAAATCATTAATTGAAAATAAAATGATATGTTCTGTGTTTGGGTTGAACTATTTTTTCATCCATAATATTGTTGACATTGGGTGGTAAACGTCTCTTATGTTCCCCAACTACATGTATAATGTACAATGCAGAAAATCTGAATTTTCAAATAAACGACTGTGAAAAAACGTGTAAAAATATCTTATGGTTTGAGATGTAATATAAAATCTATACAACTCGTGTGCTTTCTAACCCCTCACCAAGTCTTGGGGATAGAAAACACACAGTTTGTTGAATACAAGCTATACAACTCGTGTGCTTTCTAACCCCTCACCAAGTCTTGGGGATAGAAAACACACAGCTTGTTGAATAAAAATCATATACCATAGCAAATCATAAGAAATCCTATGTAAATACATCTTTGTATATTGAGTAATAGTACAAAGCACCCCAATGCCCATTCTCCTTGACAAAAAGCAGATGTTTTGTACAAGGAAAGATCTTCAGTTATTTTAACAATAAAATGCTCTCTTTGGTGATTCATGCGAGTATGATGGTAGCGACATTGCAGAAAAAATACATAACCCACGTAAGCATGGTATATATTAATTTTGCTATCTTCAAACCTGCATGAATCACCGTATTCAATTGTTTTTATTTGCATCTTTTTTAAACAAACTATTGAATTAATTATAGAGAGTAGGTAAACATAATTAAATTATAGATAAGTACATCAACATGTTAAAAAAGAATAAATAATTTTTTAAAGGAATTTGAGTCTGACTTAATTTCGTGCAGTCATTGATTTTGTTAGGCTACTGAAGGTTTCGGCAATTCAATAAACTGGTTCAAACTAGATCGTGTAGTTTTTAGTCCTGTCAGTTTCTCTAGAGCTATGAATCACAATCGGCTTTCTTATAAAAAAATTTAAAGGACAAAATACTAAGTTAATGTAAATATGTTACAAATAACTGCCATATCTCTATATCGGACAGGGTCGTCCTCAACAACAGGACATACAGGACCTACAACTACAGCTGCACCAGGCGGAGCCTCTGCAATCACCGGAAGTGTTATACTGGCTGTGATCTCGTTTGGCTTCCTCTGTTTTATGAAACTGACGTAAAAGACATCGAATATTGTTAATTGAAAAATTCGAAGATAAACAGAAATAGTTACTCAACAACATGGCATGAAAAAAGACGAAGAAATGACTTTATTGGTAATTTGTTACTAATTGAATATCTTTAATGTACATTAAATTACAAGGAGAATTAAAATCAATATCACATAATGTTTACAGAATAATTATAATAAAGACATTATATAACTTTAATATTGTTTTTTGTTTTGCCTCGGACTAGAATGTCTCGACGTCATTGGATGAATCGGGTCACGTGATTGCCTTATAAATTTCTTTACACGACAAGCGTCAAAATGTTTACGGCAGACATAACGTTAATTGAGCTGATTTTTCACACAAACGTCCAACCATACCGTAAATTCTTCTTAAACCCCAAAATATTTAGAGTGCCCCCCCCCCCTTTGCCTGTGACGTAATATTATGATCTTAAAATGGCATCCAGGTTTGCACAGACGACCGACGAGGAAGGTGAAAATTAGAGAATTGAGCTATGAATTTAATTGTTATATAATATCTTTTGTTTACATATCACACTTTAGGTTCTCGACAAAATAAAACACTTATTAGGTTTGTTACTGACTGTTTACAGAAATGTGTGGGGTCGGTAAAGTCCAAAGAAGGCTGTAATGTATTTGAACATTGCATTGTAAAGTTGTTTGTCAATTAATTTATTTGCTTTGTTTAAAAATATTTACATGAAGATGTCCACTACAACTTATTCATTTTCACGACTACTTTCTTTTCTTGCAAGGGAGATATTTTGACAGAAATTATCCCCCTTTTAGACCTTTTTTTTAACAGTTTTAATTTTCTGCAATAATTATTGTATTTGATGGAATTTGTTTGCAAACTATATACCTTAATCTTGAGAAGGAAAAGAAATTTCAAAGTTGTTTACAACAGTGGCTCTTTTAAATAGCAATACCATAATTTTATCAATATATTGATGATATCAGCACTTCAAATTTTGAAGTTTTTGATTCTAAATTTAAACAACATGTGATGGCACATAAAAAATTGTCAATAAATGTTTTTTTGTTTTTTTTTTAAATTCATATGTTAACCTAAGCATCTGCTTTATAACTTATAAAATTTTCATGGCAACTTTGTTGGCATTTCAGGAGATACAATAAGGCATTTTAGAAATATTTTATTAGTCAAAAATGGACAAAACTCCGAAATGTGTTTCCCATTTCTTTTATATTTCATCGACAGTTTTAAACACGATTTTTCATTTTATTTACTAAACATTTAAGGTCCGGTACACAATATCAAATAAAGCTATGGTTATGAAGCATCATTTAAAGAATTTACATCTTAGATTTTATAAACCTGTAGGCATCTTTTATTTTCTAGATCTTGACCTTGAACCGACTTTTTCACATGAATATTGAAGAATTATGACATTCAATTCTTGCCTATTTTTTTGGGAGTTGATTTTAATCCACTCTCCTATGCAGTTACACTGACAAACCGAAAGTGAAACAGTGTTTGGACCAAAGCACTAATCATCGCCGCTGACAAGACATAGTTCTTGAGAATAATTGATAAATTCGAAATAATGTATGCTAAAGCATTGTTTTTCAGTGAAACTTATTCATAAATACCTTGAAAATAGTCAGATTTTAAATGGTACGAACAATTTAGATATTTTTTGTAGTTTTATGTATTCTTACGCCAGAGTTCAACTCGACGCTCGACTGTCTCCGTAAATCTCCAACAAGCAGAGAGTCTCTCTTGCTTGTTGGAGATTAACGGCGAAAGCCGAGCGTTGGTTAAAGGAGACGAGGGTTCAATATGCTTGGATCCATAAATTTTCCAGAAATATTTCTATCCCTGATACATAGCTTGATTGAATTTATTCTATTTTTAAATTCATATGGGGTTTTATCAACATTCTTGTGTCGAAAAAGTCCGAAAATTCATTCTATAAAAATGTGCGTAATTCAAATACAGATTAAAAACTACCTGTACTTGTCATGCAAAATAACATTTAAAATAAATAAACATCGATAAAATCAACTCCCGTCAGTTCTTCGGTACTTTGATTAATATATGCACTCGTCGATACTACATGCATGATATTGCACTTTCTTAACCAAATTGAATCTAAATTGAAAGAAATTCATTAAGAAATAAATTTAAAAATAAATTACATGATACTATTTTCAATAATGATGTTAATAGTTATATTACTGTATCAAACAAATAAGATGGGACAATTTATAAGTATATCTATTGCATTTTTAATGTTTTTATTGTAAAAAAAAAACAAACATCGATTAACTCAAAGTCTGGTATTTATAAACTGTTGAACAAATCTTTTAAAATTGCAATACAGAAATTAGCCGAAAAAGCTACAAAAGCATTATATGAAGTGTTAAAAAAGGGGAGATTTCATAATCTATCAGTACAGTGTCAACTAGATTTATTTGACAAAATTGTCCAACCTATACTGTTATATGGATGTGAAGTCTGGGGCTTTTCAAATATTGCAATTATAGAAAGAATTCATCTCAAATTTTGTAAACTTCTACTCCATTTAAAACAATCAACTCCAGATTTCATGATATATGGTGAACTTGGTCGATACCCACTTGAAATTCAAATTAAAACACGCATTATTTCTTATTGGTCAAGAATACTTACCGGAAAGGATACAAAAATTGCAAAGTTAATATATGATCTAGGAATTTGTATGAATCACGAAATTGGGGGGAAAATCCCTTGGTATGAAAATATCAAACATATTCTAAATAATTGCGGTTTATCTAATATATGGATTAATCAAACTATACATAACTCACAATGGCTAAAGGCAAAAATAAAACTCACGTTGGTAGACCAATTCAAACAAAATTGGCAATCTATTCTACAATCATCCCCAAAAGCTCTAAATTATAGAATTTATAAGGAAGAGTTAAAATTTGAACATTATTTTGATACATTATCAAAAAAAGATGCAATTACATTTTGTAGATTTCGAACATGTAATCACCATCTACCCATTGAAAGTGGACGTTGGGCAAATATTCCCAGACATGAAAGATTCTGTGCTCATTGTAATAAGTGTGAAATAGGAGATGAATTTCACTACATACTTAGTTGTAACTCGTTGCAGCAAGAACGCAAGCAATGCTTATCAAATATAAATATAAAAATAAAAAATGCTATTAGTTTTAAATTTATAATGGCAAGTACAAAACACTGTTCTTTGAGGAAATTATGTGCTTTTATTAGAAAAATAAATAAAAAATGCTCCCCAGGTTAGAACCCCCATACTTCACATTTGTATTAACGAGTCAGAGTTGTATATGTTTTTTTTCTCTCTCTCTCTCTCTCTCTCGCTTACGCATGCATTGTTAATTATTAAGAAATACCACATATTGTATTATTATAATCTCTGTGTACCATTGTGCAATGGTGTTGAGATTGAAATAAATGAATGAATTGAACACAAGGTGGATTGTCTATGCTATAATGTTACATGCCTAATAAGCTATTATAAGGCTGTACAATATACATAGGGAAGTAAAGACAAACTTTATCAATATTATTATTTTGCAAATCGTCATACTTGGTGGTTTGTCGAATTTGTCCTTACTTGCACACTCCTCTTGAACAGTTTTGTCCGAATTTAGAAATTTCTAATCAAATCAGTTTTATAAGATAAAATAAGTATATTTCGTATATTAGATTTTCTGTCAAGAATTTTAAATAAAATAAATCAATTTTAATTAGGGTCTTCCGTTTTCAACGGAAGACCCTCTTGTTTTTCTTCGGATTCTTTTTAGGGTCTTCCGTTTCCAACGGAAGACACTCTTGTTATTCTACGGTTTCTTTTTCTTTATTCTTATTAGGGTCTTCCGTTTCCAACGGAAGACCCTCTTGTTATTCTACGGTTTCTTTTTATTATTATTCTATATTTTTCCTCTGACATTTTTCGAGAGCTATAACTCTAAAACTATTTGGTCGATTTTCACCAAATTTACAGGACTGATAGAACATACAACGCGCTTGCGAATATAAAATTTTGAGCTGATGACGTCACTTCCGGTTTGAGATTTTGAAGATTTTGTGATTTTTTAAGGACCATTTTGTCCACGTAACTCCTCCGAAACTAAAGGGTATAGAATAATGAAACTTTCAGGAATATGTAGATGAATGTCTGTAGATGATCTTCTGTATTTGACATTGTGGAAAATGCTCACGGCGCTGAAGCTCGCCCGAGGTCAAAAATTGGCAACAAAATTTTTGGCAAAATTTTAACACGTTTTGCAAAATATCTTTTAACCTGTAGATAATTTGTTAAAACATGTAAAGCAAAAGTTGTTAAGATTTACACGAGCTTTTGTTTTGTTTTAATAAAAAGGGGCTGGCCCCTTTAATAAGGGGCCAGAAGGGCTCTAAAGTCTTTTAATTTTAACTCTTTACTGAGCAATACTTTGTCATTAATTATAGAAGCAAAAATGTTCATTGTACAGCTGTTTATCTACACAGTACCTTATTTTAAACATTTGTTACGTAATTAGGGGTTTCAAGGGGCCAGAAGACCAAAACTTTGATCATTAATATCTTGAAAAGGAGAAATATTTTGAAAGGCAATGTTGAACAAAAGTTCCTTAAAATAATGTTCTTTAGAACATGGTACCTTAAAATTTATGGTTTGTGGCCCCAGTAAGGAGTTTAAGGGTCGGCCCCTAAAACACTGCTGTTCAGATATCTCCAAATCGGTCAACAATTTCTGAACACTTTAAACAAAATATATAAGATCTTTTATTTAATATTAAGAAAAAGGGACTGGCCCCTCAAATTAGGGGCCAAGAGCGCTCTAAAGTCTCTATATAATAACTCTATACTGAAAAATAATTTGTTATTAATTATAGAAGCAAAAATGTTCATTTTACAGCTGTTCATCTATACTGGACCATACTCAAGTCATATGTTACATAAGTAGGGGTTTCAAGGGGCCAGAAGTCCAAAACTTTGATTAATATTATCTTGAAAAGGAGAAATATTTTGAAAAACATTGTATCACAAAAGTTGCTGAAAATAATGTTGTTAACAATGTGATACCTAAAAAATTTTCGTTGGTGGCCCCAGTAAGGAGTTGAAGGGTCGGCCCCTAAAACACAGTTGTTCCGATATCTCTATAACGGTTAACAATTCGTGAACACTTGTTGAACAAAATATGTTTATTTTTGCGAGATCTTTAATTTGTTACCAAGAGATAACCCCTCAAATTAGGGGCCAGGAGGGCTACAAAGTCTTTTTATAGTAACCTTTTTTAGAGCGATAATTTGTTATAAATCATAAAAGCAAAAATAAAAGCTTATCAAGTTTAATGAAAAACTGAAATCCGTTTTAAAATCGACCGATGCATTACAAAGATATAGGTGTTTGAAAATTGACTTTTCTGGAAATTTTGATTTCACATTCTTGGTAAAGAAAATAGTGTTATGTTCATAGTTTAATTAACTCGTACCTAAACTATTTCGATAATTGTTAAATCGTACTTAAACACATTTGGATTTGTATTTGCTAAGTCGTTCTTGAAATTGATAATGTAATTGCTAATACGTACCTAGAATCATTTTGTGAATTTGTACCAAAAATAATTCGATTTTTTTCTTTTTGTTTTATTTACTTTATTGGTTTAAGAACTCTGCTTCTTAGAGCAAGTTTTAGCTTTACCTTCGACATTATCGGAAGACCCACTCGTTGCTTTGCAACGAGCTTTGCTCTAGTTATTCTTTTTTTTTCTTTTTTTCTGACTTTTTTGGAGCGTTATTTCTCAAAAACTACCCAACCGATTTGCCGGAAATTTTCAGGAGTGATAGAACATCGTCGTCGCTACATATTATAAAATTTTTGCATGATGACGTCACTTCCTGTTTCAGATATAGACGATTTTGTAAATTTTTAAGGGTCATTTTGTCCACGCATCTCCTCCAAAACTAATCAAGATAGAAGCTTGAAATTTTCAGGGGTTGTAGATGAATGTCTGTAGATGTACCCCCATGCTTCCAATAATGAAAATTGCTCAAGGCCTCGAAGCTCGCCTGAACCTGAAAATTAGCACCAAATTTTTCCACGAAATTTTTGCACATTTTCTGTAATACCTTTCGATGTGCACATAATTTGTTAAAAATTGTAATGCAAAGTTGTTTCAATTTTTACGAGCTTTCGTTTAATATCAAGAAAAAGGGGCTGACCCCTCAAATTAGGGGCCAAGGGGGCTCTAAAGTCTTCTTATAATAACTCTTTACTCAACAATAATTTTTTATTAATCATATAAGCAAAAATGTTCATTGTACAGCTGTTTATCTATACAGTATCATACTTAAGTCATATATTACGTAATTAGGGGTTTCTAGGGGCCAGAAGTTCAAAACTTTGATCATTTATATCTGAAAAAGGAGAAATATTTTGAAAAGCAATGTAGAACAAAAGTTGCTTAAAGTGGTGTTCTTGTCAATATGCTACCTTAAATGTATTTGTTTATGACCCCATTTAGGAGTTAAAAGGTCGGCCCTTAAAACACATTCGTACAGATATCTCAAGAACGGTTAACATTTCATGAACACTTGTTGAACAAAATATGTTTAAATTTGCAAGACCTTAAATTTGATATCAATAAAAATGGGCTGGCCCCTCAAATTAGGGAGCATAAGGGCTCTAATGTCTTTTTACAATAACTCTTTACTTTACAATATTTTGTTATTAATTATAGAAGCAAAAATGTTCATTGTACAGCTGTTCATCTATACAGTACCATACCTAAGTCATATATTACGTAATTAAGGGTTTCAAGGGGCCAGAACTCAAAACTATGATCATTAATATCTGAAAAAGGAGAAATATTTTAAAAAGCAATGTAGAACAAAAGTTCTTTTAAATAATGATCTGAACAATATTAAACCAAAAATTTTGTTGTTAGTGGTTCCGGTAAGGGCTTAAAGGGTCGGCCCCTAAAACACATTTGTACAGATATCTCGAGAACGGTTTACAATTCATGAACACTTGTAGTACAAAATATGTTTATATTAGCAAGACCTTTTATTTGATATCAAGAAAAAGGGGCTGGCCCCACAAATTAGGGGGCACAAGGGTTACTAAGTCTTTTTATGATAACTCTTTTCTGACCAATAATTTGATACTTATTATAAAGCAACAAAGCAGCTTTTATTGAGCTTAATTAAAAACTGAAATTCGTTTTAAAATCAGACGATGCATTACAAAGATATCGGTGTTTAAAAATTGATTTTTCCGGAAATTTTGTTTCCGCGTCTTTGGTTTAAAAATAGCGTAATGTTTATAGTAAAATTAACTCGTACCAAAAATAATTGTTAAGTCGTACTTAAACACATTCGGATTTTTTTGTTTAGTCGTTCTTGAAATCAAAAAGGTTTTTGTTAAATCGTACTTAAAATCATTCGGGTTTTGTTAAGTCGTACCAGGAATAATTCATTTTTTTCATCTTTTTATTTTAGTTACTCTTGTCATTGGTTAAAGAGCTCTGCTTTTTACAGGAACTTCCAGCTTTACTTCCGACATTAACGGAAGACCCACTCGTTGCTTTGCAACGAGCTTTGCTCTAGTTCATTATTATTATTCTTCCTCTGACTTTTTTGGTGGCTTATATCTCATAAACTATTCAACTGATTTCCTCGAAATTTTCAGGACTGATAGAACATCACCGGTGCTACACATTATAAAATTTTTAATTGATAACGTCACTTCCGGTTTCAGATATTGACGATTTTATTATAGCATTGAATGATTTATTTTTGACGTCGTCGTGTCAATAACTGCCGTCAGGTGAGCAGACAAATTGAATAACGCGCGTTAGCGCGTTATGATAATTTGTCTGCTCACCTGACGGCAGTTATTGACACGACGACGTTAAAAATAAATCATTTGATGCTTATATTTACATTCCCTTACTGAAGAAATCAATTATTTACTTAAATAAATCGATATAAAGTGCAGATCACGGAGGGAGTGAATAAGTAACAGCAAGAACAGCTGTTTTGTAAAACCGGTTTAAACTAGTTTTCACATAGACTGTTGAGATGAGATCCACGAGCATGAAAATATAATCCACGATAAATAACTCTTGAAATGTTGCTTTTAACAATAAAGTCAAATTTTTTGTTGAATAATTATAAAACATGGTGTTTTGACAACATTCATGATATACATTTTTTTAACTGATAACATAGAAATCACTGTTTGAGAACTACTTATGTAAATTACTCGTATATTCATACGCAGTGAATAGGTGTTGCATTTAGAGGCATTTAAACATCACAGAATTTAATGAAAAAACACAGTAGAATGTAAATATAAATTTTTAAGGGTCATTTTGTCCACGCATCTCCTCCGAAACTAATCAAGACAGAAGCTTGAAATTTTCAGGGATTGTAGATGAATGTCTGTAGATGTACCCCAATGCTTCCATTAATGAAAATTGCTCAAGGCATTGAAGCTCGCCCGAACCTGAAAATTAGAACTAAAATTTTCCACGAATTTTAGAACATTTTCTGGAATAACTTTTGATGTACACATCTTTTTGTTAAAACATGTAATGCAAAAGATGTTTATATTTGCAAGACCTATAACTTGATATCAAGAAAAAGGGGCTGGTCCCTCAAAAGGGGCCAAAAGGGCTCTAAAGTCTTTTTGCAATAACTCTTTACTGAAAAATAATTTGTTATCAATTATAGAACCAAAAATGTTCATTGTACATATGTTTATCTAACCAGTACCATGCGTAAGTAATATGTTACGTAATTAGGGGTTTCATGGGGCCAGAAGGTCAAAACTTTGATCTTTAGTATCTTTAGTACGATGCAAGACAGAGAAATAGGGGTTTAAAAAGTGATTTTTCCGGAAATTTTGATTCTAGAAAAGGAGAAATATTTTGATAAGCATTATAGAACAAAAAAATGCTAAGAATAATGTTCTTAACAATATGCCACTTTAATAATTTTTATTGGTGGCCCCAGTAAGGATTTTAAGGGTCGGCCCCTAAAACACATTTGTTCAGATATCTTTAGAACGGTCAACAATTTCTGAACACTTGTTGAACAAAATGTGTTTATATTTACAAGACCTTTTATTTGATATCAAGGAAAAAAAGCTGGCCCCTCAAATAAGGGGCCAAGAGGGCTCTAAAGTCTTTTTATAATAACTCTTTACTAAAAAATAATTTGTTATCAATTATAAAACCAAAAATGTTCATTGTATATCTGTTTATCTATACCGTACCATACCTAAGTCATATGATACGTAATTAGGGGTTTCAAGGGGCCAGATGTCTAAAAATTTGATCATTAATATCTAGAAAAGGAGAAATATTTTGAAAAGCATTGAAAAAGAAAAGTTGCTCAAAATAATGTTCTGAACGATATGGGATCTAAAAATATTTTGTTGGTGGCCTTGGTAAGGAGTTTAAGGGTCGGTCGGATATCTTTAGAACGGTTAACAATTCGTGAATACTTGTTGAACAAAATATGTATATATTTACAAGACCTTTCATTTGATATCAAGAAAAATAGGCTGACCCCTCAAATTAGGGGCCAAAATGGCTACAAAGTCTTTGCATTATAACTTATCTTTTAGCGATAATTTGTTGATAATCATTAAAACAGAAATTAAGAGCTTATTATTCTTAATTCAAAACTGAAATCCGTTCAAAAATCGGACGATGCAAGACAGAGAAATAGGGGTTTAAAAAGTGATTTTTCCGGAAATTTTGATTCCACATTCTTGTTTAAGAAAATAGTTTTATGTTCAGAGTTAAATTAACTCGTACCTAAAATTATTAGAAAATTATTAATTCGTACTTTTGCACATTCGGATTTGTATTTGCTAAGTCATTCTTGAAATCGAAAAGGTTTGTTCTTGAAATCATTCGGATTTTGTTAAGTCGTGCCAAGAATTATTCGAATTTTTATTTTATTCACTCTCTTAGTTGGTCTTAGAACTCTGCTTCTTACATGAACTTCCAGCTTTACTTCCGACATTAACGGAAGACCCACTCGTTGCTTTGCAACGAGCTTTGCTCTAGTTGTATTTATGTTTGTTTCAAGAAAGAGTTAAACTTTTCTAAGACTACAATTCAATCAAATATAATATTCCTGAAATTGATGTGTCTAATATTTCTTACCACAAACGAAGCAGAAAAGCCAATTATGTTATATTCTTATCACCAGTTTGATACATTGATTTTGATTTAGTCCATTATTATGGAGTTCTTGAACGTGCAGAATAACTGAATCTCTGCTAGTGTAGATCTGTTGTAATGGATACTGTACCAGGCTAATTATTCTAAAGAATATCTAAAATATGAGCAAGGAAATCTCAGTTGAATAAGTTTTTTTTCATAATAAATCATATTGCAGGATGTGTAGAGATATAGAAACAAGTAAACATTTGATTTATGAATGTATAAATGTGCTACTGATATGGAGATTATTAGGTGATTTTCTCTCTTTCGATGTTAAATGGAAACATATTTTTATTTATAAAATGTATTGTAGATTAGAAAAAAAGATGAAAACGAAGAAGGTCTTAATGTGCATCTCAAATCATCTTTAATTTGTTAAATTATGCTTCTGCATTACTTGTGAAATACAGAACTAGAGCATGTTATATAACTGATTTTGTTAATATTTGTAATAATATCACTGTATAAATACAGGTTGATCACGTATTATATTTACATTTGTTGCATATTATGACAATAACAATGCTCCATATTTTCTCTTTTGTGATGACCTATAATGCCGCTTCGATTAAGATAAAGTAACAAAAAATAGTGCAACAATGTTGCAAGCATTTGATTATCGTGATAGATAAATAAGACTTTTGACAAGACAACACTTTTTATCATTAAAAAGGGAAACAGAAAAGAAAATTCAATTGTACAATTGAAACAAGTGAAAAGCTGTCAATGTGACAGCTAACCGGGTTTTCTTTTATGTAAACTGTATCCATAATCCATGTAAACCCATATCCAGTGAAATGGAGTAGCCTATATGCAACATTTTGCCAAAAATTGACAAAGTTAAAAAGCTAGTATTTTTTTCATAAATAATCAGACATCAAAATCCTAGCAATATGCACATTTCTGATATATGTACAATTGATCTGCAAAAGAACAACTTCCTATCTTGAAAACTGTAGGAGGAGTTATCCGTACAATGAGGGTACCCTATATGCAATATTTTGCCAAAAAATGACTAAGTTCAAAAGCTGATATTTTTTCGATAAATTATCGGAAATCAAAATCCTAGCAATATGCACACCTCTAATATGAGTACAATTGATCTGCAAAAAACATCTTCCTATCTTGAAAACTGTAGGAGGAGTTATTCGTACAATGAGGGTACCCTATATGCAATATTTTGCCAAAAAATGACTAAGTTCAAAAGCTGGTATTTTTTCGATAAATTATCGGAAATCAAAATCCTAGCAATACGCACACCTCTGATATATGTTCAATTGATCTGCAAAAGATCAACTTCCTATTTGAGAACTGTAGGAGGAGTTATCCGTACAATGAGGGTACCCTATATGCAATATTTTGCCAAAAAATAACTAAGTTCAAAAGCTAGTATTTTTTCGATTAATAATCAAAAATCAAAATCCTAGCAATATGCACACCTCTAATATAAGTACAATTGATCTGCAAAAGAACAACTTCCTATCTTGAAAACTGTAGGAGGAGTTATCTGTACAATGAGGGTACCCTATATGAAATATTTTGCCAAAAAATGACTAAGTTCAAAAGCTGGTATTTTTTCGATAGATAATCAGAAATCAAAATCCTCGCAATATGCACACCTCTGATATATGTACATTTGATCTGCAAAAGAACAACTTCCTATTTGAGAACTGTAGGAGGAGTTATCCGTACAATGAGGGTACCCTTTTGGCAGCCGCCCGCCCGCCCGCCCGCTATTTTCACCATTTTAATAACCGAATTTTTCCGTTGGAAAACCCGGTTAAAAACCAATTGAAGCTTGGCGGAATAGTACCACCTCTGTTGAAGTCGCAGAGGGTTAGAAATTTGAAAACAAAGCGATTGAAAGTTGAATTAGAGACTACCTAGGCATTTTCAGGGGAAACCTTATGCCAGAATCAGATTCAAGAGCATAATGATTTCCTCCAACATTATAGAGGAAAGCGATTTTAACTTCGATCAAATCTCTCTTTACGGAACGAATCGGACAGAAAAGCACAAGGAGTTAAATTTGACCGTGTTCCGTGAATGGACTAAACACGAAAGGTCTGTGATATTGCATTTGCAATTTTGACCGAGGCTTGTAATAAAGTAAGATAAAGTAAGGTGTCCAAGTAGCGTAGTGGACAATGCACTCGCTTGTCACCGCTGCGACCCGAGTTCGATCCCCTTGATCGACAGTGGTGGTATGTGATAGGGTATGGTGGTCGCCCGCTTGGACACGTGGGTTCTCTCCGGGTACTCCGGCTTCTTCCCACACCAATGACCCCCCTTGCGCTAACATCCGTGCCAACGAGAGGTATTAATATAAGTTGTAGAACTTGCTAATCAATCGTTGTAAAATAAATAAAGTTCAGGTTCAGGTTTAAAGTAAGAAATGAATTTGAACTGAATTAACTCCTTTGAGAATTTCGATTGTAATTTTCAAGAACGCCTCGTTACGATGTCGATCTATAAACATTCTGTTTACAGGCCTAACGTGTTATCTAACATGAATCATTTATCCAGTAATCAATGTTATATTTTTTAAGAAAATGAATGAATAAAACTTTGTATGACAAAATACAGATACGTTTATTTTTTATGCCTAAATTATGTTTTCATTACGATATCTAATAGGTGTGTTTCAGCACAAGTCGATTAGTTTGACATATATGTCAGATAACACAATTTAGTTCATTATTATCTATCATTACCAGTACATATATTATGATTATTATAGTCACTGCTAATACGTTCATTATTGTTGCCATTGTTACTATCATAATTTGATCGATAAAATGTTGAATATATAAACGTTTAGAAAAACAAAATCAAAAATTAAAAAAACTAGACACGATCTCATTGCAAGCAACGAGGAGGTCTTCCGTCCAATTTTAGAAGTTGAAATACATGTATTGACCTTGATTTTGCTATTCAACGCCTAAACATAATTTGGAAATAGAAAAAAGGGGTCTTCATTCTAAGGGCCAGATACTATTTTATTTCAGGTGCAAGAGCTTTGGTTGAAAATATTTAGACCTTTCTTGGCCCCTTATTTGAGGGACGAGCTCCTTTTTCTTGATGTTTAATAAAAAGTTTTATAATTCTAAACACATTTTGTGCAACAAGTGTTAAGAAATTCCTTCCCGTTCATGAGATAAATGGAAAGGGGCCGACCCTTTCTCTCCTTATAGGGGCCATTAAAGAAATTTTGTTGGTTAAATATTGTTAATAACATCATTCTGAGTATCATCTTTTCAAAAATACTTTTCAAAATATTTCTTCTTTTTAATATATAAATGATCAAAAAAATGCAGTCTACACTATTTCTTTATTGGTCTCAACCATTTTTTTTTCTGATTTTTCAGCGTTAATTAAGGCAATTCACAGAAACACGCCAAGTATCCATTCGAAATATCAGCAAAATATCTGAATTTTTCTTGCGACATTCTGATAAAACAATTCCTTGCTTTGTCATTCAGTTTTGTGTTAACGGGAATAAAAATATTTACGTTATAGACCTCATGTTCCTTATTTGGAATATTTTCTTAGAGTTAAAACTCAGCATTGAAGCAATGCAGAAACTGCAATATACATTTTATAATGCATATGGGCATTGGCATTTTATGCATCCAATGTGATTTAATTGGACAGAAGGAATACCTGCATTGGGTGAAGAATGAGTGGTACTAATTGCTTGCATTGGATGCTTGCAATGATGAATAAAGAGTTGCTCAATGCAGGCATTGGACGACTGAGGAGTCGCTCAATGCAGGCATTGGAAAAAAGGAAGAGACGCTCAATGCAGGCATTGGACGACTGAGGAGTCGCTCAATGCAGGCATTGGAGGATTGAGGAGTCGCTCAATGCAGGCATTGGAAAAACTGAAGAGTCGCTCAATGCAGGCATTGGACGATGAGGAGTCGCTCAATGCAGGCATTGGAACAACTGAAGAGTCGCTCAATGCAGGCATTGGAAGACTGAAGAGACGCTCAATGAAGACTAAAAAGACGCTCAATGCAGGCATTGGAAGACTAAAGACTCGCTCAATGCAGGCATTGGAAGACTGAAGAGACGCTTAATAATGGAGACAAATAAAAAGTAGTTAGAACTGCATTTAATATTGGATTTCCAGCCACTTAAAACCACCCTTATTACGTAACATATGAGAAAACTTTTATCATGCATGGATAAATAATTGAAAGATGATTGAACGTTTTTGGTTCTGTAACATATTACAAAATATTCATCAGTAAGAAGCTGTGCATGAAAGACCCTAGACCACTCAAGATTCCTAATTTGAGGGGCCAGTCCCTTTTCCTTGA
Organism: Magallana gigas; assembly: GCF_963853765.1. Classification (NCBI taxonomy): domain Eukaryota; kingdom Metazoa; phylum Mollusca; class Bivalvia; order Ostreida; family Ostreidae; genus Magallana; species Magallana gigas. Next base: position 49,331,621 of record NC_088855.1, read on the forward strand.
TATCCAATAAAGGACTTTTAATTTTATACACATTTTGTTCATTGAGTATTTAGATATTTGTTACCGTTCTTGAGATATTTTGGAAAAAGTTTTAGGGACTGACCCCTTTCTCCTCTTTGGGGCCATTTAACGAAATTTTGAGGTTTTAATATTGTTAAGAACATCATTCTAAGCATCTAAATTCTTTTCAAATGATTTTACTTTCTGAGATACAAGTCATCAAAACTTTTAACTTCTGACGTCTAAAAACCCCTAATTACGTAACGAAAAAGAAAAAAATTATAATGCATAGTTTGTATGATAAACATTTTTTTATCTATAACATCACAAAATATTTCTCAGTAAAGTGATAATAAAGAAAGACTTTAGGAATTCTTTACCATTCTTGAGGTATCTGAAAAATTCCCTGAAATCCCTTATCTCCTTATCGGATGCACTTCAGATTTTCAATCGACTACAGACTTTGCTTCCGACTCTCGATTTAGGTGGTCACACGGAACGATTTTAGTTGAAAGCAAATCTGATTAGAAAATCTGATGAAAAATCTGATGGAAAACCGTATAGTCTGACCGCACCTAAAGACTCAAGAGCCACTTCGACGCTTATGGCTATAGATATGATTTTAAACCTTCATGCACAAATTCAGTCTTCCGTCTACCATAATTTCAAGATTATATCTGCTTTAGTTAAGGAGGAGTACTGCCGACTAAATAATGCTCTGAAAATCGCTAAAACAACGATATCGCAAAACTGGAAGTGACGTCATCAATTAAAAAAAATGCAATAAGGTTCATGTCATTATGTATTAGATCTCAAAGTTTCATAAAAATTGATCGAGTAGTTTCAGGGATCTCGCGTGCACAAAATTTGTAAGAAAAACAAATAAAAATATAGAAGATTATGGAAAAAACAAAGCAATAACAATAAGGTCTTCCGTTGAAACGGAAGGCCTGAATAATAAATCATGTTTGTTTCTGTGGAAAGAACTCATTTTTTGCTAGAATTAAACTGTGTATATAACAGACGTGGGATTAAAGGACTGCGAACGATAGCATTGTCTAGCCGCCTACCTAAAAGTCATTTTTTGAAAGTTGTCTTATTAAAGTTAATTTTTTATAATTATGTAAACATTTATGTATTTTCATTAAATATGAATGATTTGGTCAAACAAAGAGAGATAACTTTGTATTTTGGGTTAAAATAGCTCATTTCATAATAGAAAATAACGGAAAACGGAAATGTTTTTTAAAACATCTTTCCCACACGTGAAACACAAATTCCTTTTAAGTGGTTTTAATTATTGTTATTTAGCATATTTTTACCAAAGGGTTTGTTGTTTCACGGGGGGAGGGGGGGGACATATGTCTACGGACCGAAATACATTCCCCAAAAAGAATTTTGCTTTGTAAATTTTTGTAAACTAATTAACAGATATAAATTAAAATGAAATTTTACTTTAATTTATATCGTAAATATGTGATTATTAAGTTTTTATGCACATATCGACCGCTAGATAATATTTTCCTCACTCATAGAGACCGATTTCAATGAATTTTTTTTACACCCCGCGTTAGCAAAACTTATAAATAAAATATAATAATAAATAAATCAAATAAATAATTTGATTACAAATTTTATTTTGATACAAATTGATTAGGATTTGATTATACTTCTTAGTAAAAAACTTAGTTTTTGAATATCTGACAGAAATTCCGAAATATTTGGTTGTAAAATGTAGGCGGGAAACGGGCGTTAACGTTCGCAGTTCTTTCAGTTTGAGACCCATTATCTATGACAATATCCCGATTAAATAAGGTTTTTAAAAGGCAAACTAAATTGAAAATATTAATTTGACTAATATTTGTTTATTTTTACTTAATAACATGCGCATACAAATGTCTCTTGCGTTTTTTAATTTTATAATAATGAAAAATACATTATAAATTAGCTTTTACCTTTCAATGTAACAAAAATTATGAAATTTCTAGCATATTTCAAAATCACGAATTGCAGTATCAAAAACTAAAATTTTTATACATTCATTACATACTATTTCTTAAAATATCCTGCTTGTTCAAAGCTTTGTTCTTTGAATCATCGGTTAAACGTCAAGAAAAATGAAAATTTGTATATTTCAATTGACATTTGAAATCTTATTACTTCCAGAGAGGTCATAGTATATATTAGTATAAACTATTTTTTGTACCTGGATCGTTTTTTTAATCTCGAATAATTTAAAGTAACAATTAATACTAACTCTATCATCTTCGCTAGCCAAGGGTGTCTGATCGCACCGCTTCTCACGAACGTGCGGATCAGAAACCCTTGGCTACCGAAGATGATAAAATAACATAATAACATTTTAACAATCATAAGTATACATGTAGCTCTATGATGAAAAACACTTCATAATACAAACAGCCGGACAGACATTATCGGTAACTATTTTGTTTCATATCAATATATATATAACTTTAAAAAAAACAAAAATATCATAAAAATGATTAAAATTGATATATGATTTACGATTTTTTTTCAGTTTGTATATGTTTGGTCATATTTTTTTTCTTTATTCAAATTTTATGATACAAAACATATTAATAAGTCAACTGCTTCTACATACATCACAACTTTTCAAGGATACAATGTGTTTTTAACAATGCAACGAAACAATGGCATCAATATTGCATATATAATGAACGTTGACTAAGAAAAAAAATTAAATATTAAGCACATTTTTTTTAGAGAGAGAGAGAGAGAGAGAGAGAGAGACAGACAGAGCACTCTATAGTGAGTTAATCACAAGGGTCCAAATTTCCCAGTCTGTATTGAATTTTCCCATTTCACTTCTTTCTTTTGCACAGACTTGGAATACTTTATATAACTATTTTGAATCATTCATAAGGGCATTTACTGTTAATTGGTTTTTCTGGCATCAACTTCTGTATATGTATTAATTTGAGTTATCTGGGATTTCATTAAAAGCTATGGTAAATTCCTTCCAAAAACCATTTGTTAAAAATTCCTGTATTTGCAAAATAAAATCTGAACCTGTGTTTAATAGCATTTCTATATTAATAATATTCTCCAGCAGTGTTTTCCATTTTGAATGATTATCCTTAATTAATCTCCTAATCCAAGTAGACTTTAATTCTTTCATATAGGAATTTATATCAACTATCCTTAAGCCTCTAAGTATGTTTGGTCATATTTTAGTCATTGATCTTTGACCTTTAATTGTTTTAAAATTTGACCACAAAAATTTCTACGACCGGGTAAAAATTAATACTTATTATTATATCTTCCCTAAAAAGTACAAATTAGCCGTGAGGTAGGGTGGTACATTAAAATAAAAATTTTGATGGCATTTTCACTCCACTACAAAGATAAAACACCGCTAAACATCTGCTGGTTATCTGTAGAACATTTGCACGAAGGGATACATCATGTGTGTATGATGGCATATCTGTGCCCTGTTGTGCAAGTTATTTTTCTATCAAATATGTTGACATGCAAGATAGTTATGTCAACATGCAACATAACTTTGTTGACATGCAAGAAATTTCAATCAAATAATCGCAATGCAGTGTAGACAATGCCGAAAAAAAAAACTTATTCAATACAGTTACTCAAGATTTAGATGAGTGTCAGTTAGGATATAATCAGGATAATACAGGCATGGTTATTTTGTTTTATCAGCGAGTGTTATAAGGTAAGCAGAGAGACATTTATGTGACTTGACCGGCCCTTCATCTGTCAGTGTGTACAAAAAAAGGCAAAAGTGTAACACTACCCCGAATATTATGAAAGATGAATTTGGTAAATATCAAAAGTATATGACCTAAAATATTTGAAAAGCGCTTCTAGAATCCTATGCTTCGTTTCTGTAAATGAAAAATACGTAGTATTTTCAATGAAATTAAAGAAGTTGAGGGGGTTTCCGATAAATAATGACAATATTTATTCTATGCGATTAACATTAAGATTCTAGCAGTAATGATAAACATGAACTAATTGCCGATCGAATTATTGTATCATACATACAAATGAACTTCGGGGTAGTGTTGCACTTTTTGATATTTTTTTAAGGTAAAAAAGTTATCTATTTTTAACTGTCACGTGATACCATAACACAACAGCTTCAAAGATGGAGTCGATTCCGATGTAGAAAAATATTATCTCGGTGAAAATATTCACTTGGTATTAATATCCAGCACTGTTTTCATAAAAATAAACAGTTTTAAAATTTATCATAATTTTGACTGTCATTAAACTCGGGGTTGTCTTAACCTACCCGCAAACTTAATTATGTAAACATGCATGATAAATATGTTGACAAGCACCATTTTTATGTCGATATGCAACTTATTTATGTTAACGTGCGAGATGAATATGTTTGACATGCAACTTCTTAATGCCGACATGCAACTTAGTTATGTTAACATGCAAGATAAATATGTTGACATGCAAAATTTTTATGTCGAGATGCAGCTTTAAAATGTTGAAATGCAACTTATAAGTTGCATGCCAACCTATTTATCTCGCATGTGAACATAACCAAGTTGCATGTTGACATAAATAAGTAGCTTGTGAACATAACTAAGTTGCATGTTGACATAGATAAGTAGCTTGTGAACATAACAAAGTAGCATGTTGACATAACTAAGTAGCATGTGAACATAAATAAGTTGCATGTTGACAAAAAAAGTTGCATGTCAGGATATTTATCTTGCATGTTAACATAACTAAGTTGCATGTCGACATAACTAAGTGGTATCTAGCATCTTGGATGTCACATATTGGCGATATTTGAGATTTTAAAAAATTCTTATTTGATTTCAATTTTCTTGCATTTATATAGTTATGTTGCATGTTTACATAACTATCTTGCATGTCAACATATTTATCTTGCATGTTAACATATTTGATAGAAAAATAACTTGCACAAATGGGGCAGAGATATGCTACCATATGTGTGTCATAAGACTGGTGCTGGAAATCAATTTTTATCAGCGTGTGATCGCGATTTGTCAAGTTTCTGTTAATAAAAATTTACAGCGAGCATAAAACGGGATGATTAAACTCTTTAAATCAACCCACAATTTGATTAACATATATCAACAATCCTTATTGCATTTATGCTGTTAGATAAATATTACTCAATCAAAAGTTCTTTTCAAAATCTACCTATGTCAAATATGACTAATATCATAAAAAAAAAGTTTGAATCCATTTGCAAATAAGGGACTTGGATATGCCAATTTCTTTGCTCTTTTTAAAGAAATGCACAGGCAAGGGAACTACTGTATACAGAGTTATTTTCGCCTCCTGTAATTTTCGCCTTTTTACACTTGCAAACAATTTTCCCTTCTCTTAACCCCCCCCCCCCACAGTTGTGTTTAAAAAAAGATAATTTTAGTCAAAGGAATTCGCCCAGTCTTAAGGTACTTCACTACACCGAGACTTATACTTTTTAAGACACTACGTCACAAGATGGCGATTTAAATGCTTTGTTAAACTGTTTGTATCAATCGATTCAGGTGTATATCGTCATAGCTTAGTGGTTAAAGTATCAGGCTTATGAACCGCAGGTCATGAGTTCGAATCCACCTGGGGGTTTTGTTTATGTTTACTGGATGAAATTTTTGAAAACATCATGTTTCATCTAATATTGCCCATTTTTTCGCCTATTTGACATATATTCTTCTTATCCACCATGATTTCTATCATAATCAAGTAATTTTCTGCTGATTTGAGAAACTATTTCACGGTGTAGTGAGGCACCTTAACTTCGCCCGTTGACAACGAGAGCGAAATGGGGAATATAATACGGGGCGAATATCTCCAAAACGGTGTCATTTTTATTTACTCTTGTCTGAAAAACTATCAAAATTGGTGTAGAATTCATATAATTCATCGTTTAAACAGAATTCCCCAGTAAATAGTTACAGTATATCATCTTTTAGTTTTTGTACAAATATTTAACGTTTAGCGAGACATTTCTAATGATCAACTAAAATATCAGAGCTTATCGTAGAATTATAAGCAAGATACAGAGCTCACAATTATGCTAGGTTTGAGTCATATTATTTTAGTTTATTACATTCAGCTTAAGATTTTTTACTTTGCATTTTGACCGTATTTCCTTATCAGTATTTAAAATATTAAAGAGACAGTACGGCACATCTTATCAAAAACCGACTTGAAATTTTTTTTGATCGAGTTCGGTGTTTTTGTACTACTCATGAATATATAAACTTACAAAAATTAAAGTTCTTCATGAAATAAATCTAATTATTTTATTAAAATTAATTATTACGTATAACATAGACATATTTACATCGCAACGTGTTACGGGGTCAGCCTTTTATACTATCATGCATGCGTATTTACTGTAAACAAAACACACGAAGGGCTCGCGAAGATTCTCCTGGACATGTTTGTTGATAAAAATATGTGTTTTCTACTTTTCTCAGGCAATAATTGTTCAAAGTTTTTAAAATAACAACAATTATTATTTTGTATGCATGTATTTTGCGTGTATATCATAGGAGTTGCTACAACCTATATTCATTTTTGTAAATGAGGACCCTTGAGGGGTAATTTTACATATTTATGTCTGCTTATTTTAAAATGAACGGAAATTGGTAAAACCATTAATAAATTATCGAGAAAGTGATGATGTGTTCCGTTTAGAGAGTCCCTTTAATCTCGTATACCATAATGACCGAAGTCGGATGAAGATCTTGTAGTTTTCAGCACGTGTCAATTACTGTCAATCAAAGTCCTCGTGGTACAAATAAACGCTATAAGATTATTCCGGTTTGTACGATCTTTATATTTCCGGAAGCTCAAATTACGTTGATTAGGTTTGTGAAAGGGATTTTTATGTATATCAACTATTACAATCAACGTTTTTTCTTAATTTCTTACGATACAATAGGTAAATCTGAAGTTATTCAAACATGTGTTTTCAGCTGTACTGTCTATTTGAAAAAAAAACAAATAAAAAAAAGAATGGCCTCAGATCTGTGCACAAACATAGAATTGTGAGCAAAGCTTTCTATCTTGCTTATAATTCGAAGCTTAACACTCAAATAAGGTAAGTTAATAGAAATTGTAAACAATTAAACAGAAGATATATGCACTAAAGCATTGAGCACAATTTATTTTTCAAAATGAATCAAATATATACCTACATATTTCCGTCAGCGATATTAAACTCTGTGAAAACCTAATAAACTCGAGAAAATGCTGAGTCTCAACAAACACATTGCATTAATCAACCATTACGCAACAGATCATACCGAATTACCAATAGAATGAATTGTATTATAGTACTTTGTTAACACATCAGATTTTGCGCAGGTAAACAGTCAACTGGTTTACCAAAGTCTATGTTTGATTTGATACGCAAAATTACAAAATACAGGCGATAGTTTCCCAGGTTACAAAGCATAATGAAAATGAAACAAAAATCATAACAAGCTAACATAACACCCCGTCAAATGTGAAAACTGTCAACGCATTGAAATATTTAACCTCAATTTACGTTTAAAAATCGGCACTTATGTAACCTGCATGTTTCAAAGATTCTTTTCGCATGCGAACTGTTGCACAACATTTGTCAGATCGACCCGTTTATTATACGACAAACATGGCTTTTTTAAACAAAGAACATCGTTTTAGAAGTACAGAATACAGAACCCCAGGTTATAGACTGATTGAAACACGCATTTTCTTTATTATTATTTTAGCAATAACTCAGATTTGAAACAGAATTAGCCCATAGGTTTTGCTATTTATATTAACCTTTCCATAAGGATTATTGATGCTAAATTACGTTGAATTTGACTCGGTAGTTCTTGAGAGGAAGGTTTTTAAAAATGCATCCCCCTTTTTCTACAGTTTCGAGGTTTTCTCCGCTTTGAATAAAGATCGGTCTTTCATATCAGCAATTTATATTTGCCTTCCCATAAGGATGCTTTGTGCCAAATTTAGTTGTAATTGGCAAAGCGGTTTAAGAAAAGAAGTTCGAAATGTAAAAAGTTTACAGACGGACGGCCGGACGACGGACAAAATGTGATCAGAATAGCTCACTTGAGCTTTCAGCTCAGGTGAGCTTAAAATGATTAACTTTATGAAACTTTCTTGCTTAGTGTTTCATTATTACAAACTACAGTGGTAAATGGTAGTAAACAATAGAGAGGGGGAAAAGCTACTTTCCAGATAAATGCAACTTATTTATGTTCACATGCTCAACAGATTTGGTTGAGGTTACTAATATCCGAAAGGCCAAAGAGCATGAGGACACTTATAATACTAAATTCAGGGCAAGACCAATTTGAATCTTGAAACAACCTTTTTGGGCCTTCGATAAATGGATTTAACCCTGAATGGTTAAATCCTATTAATGCAGTAAAAACCAAAGCGCTTGATTTCCCCCCAAAATGTAATTATTGGAAATGGTAGTTAACAAATTAGTTTTTATAAATCGATCATCACTGATTCAATGATACTGCATAACTATTGTGTTTTCCCTACCATGCCGCTTTCTTCCGTGATAAGATGCATAACTAATGTGTGATAAAACATTTTAGGTAAAGCTGACAAAAATAGCTGTACGCATTTTAAGTCACATGTAAATAAAATAAAGATGTACGCCCCATTAATTATTAATATAGAATATATCATAAAAACACAGTTAAATCAGTTTTTAAATAGTAGCATAAAAAAGTTTTTAATAGTGAGCAGAAACACTCGCAGCGATGCGCTGCGCTGCATGACGATTAAGGGAATTCGGTTGATATCACGATAAGTCCTGGTACCGATATGAGCGATATCTACCAATAAAAACCTGCAAAACAATTACAGCTGACATGGATGGGACATATAAAAGCAAGGGAAGAAATGCGATGGTAACTTGGGAATGAGATAAGAAATACAAGGTAAGGCATTGCTACAAAATTCTAAAGAGGAAAACCATTTCCTGTTCTATACGAATATTTTTCTTCTTTTTGTTTTTAGATGAAACATATGGGAATTCTTGCTGTTCTATTGGTTGCTTTGATTTTGGTCCATGAAGGTAAATATATGTCTATTTATATGATTATTTATTCGAAAAACGTGTAGAACTTGATGTTGAAAATAAACCGTATGTTATTTGATCATTTCTCAACCAACCGACGTTGTCAGTAATCAATTAATATGTGTATTTTAAATTTTGATAAAAAAGACAGTTATGGAAATTTTCGGAACGACATATTCAGTGTATAAAAAGACCATTATTTTGCAAAGATGAAAAAACCGAACATCTAACATCTAACACATACTCTGATAAACATTAACCATCTGAAACGTAAATTATTATTTTTTAAATATATGCTCAAAATGCTTTTGGTGAATGGATTGAGTAAGCTGTTATATTACGTTTGATGATTTAAAAAGTCTAAATACTGTTATTTGTCAATGTATTTACAAAATCCTTTTAGATGAATGAAATCGTTATATGTTTTATGTATATCAACACGAAATCGGGTATTAATAATTCACAATATGTACAATAAGTACTGAAAAATAAAAAGAAATGGGAATGAAGGAGAATAATTGATCAATACAATGTTTGATAAAACAACAATACTGTTTTGTAAATGGAATACTAGTACGTATTACTCAGATGCCCCGAGTATTCTTTGAAAGGATAAATCTTTATTTTATCATAAATCTTATCTTTATGTCTGACATGAAAGGTCGTGTCAAGGAGGATTAGCAACCACTACTGTGGGATCAAGTACACCAGGTGATGGGGCGTCTGGAATGACCGGAAGTGTGTTTCTGACAGTGCTGTCGTTTGGCTTCCTTTGTTTCATGAAACTGAAGTAAAATGCTTTGAGTATTTTTCGCTACAGACTGTGTTTGCGCTTAAAGACATATTTATTTTCCTGACACCGTGAAATGAAGCCATGTTTTGAAATCTAAGGTATCATGAAAATAGAAGAAGAAAAAAATTACTTTATTTGTAGATTGGCACGAACTGAGTATCTTTTATTGAAATAATATTACAAAGAAAGTTGAAATCAACATATCACTTGATATTTTTAGAATAATAATAAAACATCACTTCTATTTTATTCTCCCTTTTATATTTTTAAGAACAATTTTGTACGTTTTCACTTTTTGGTGAATATGAATATGTTTGATTGCATTATTTTAATCTACTGATCTATTGGTTTTTTCAGTAACTAAACTTTCATTTCGTGTTTACATTAGGGATCATCAATATTTAAAAATAGAAAGTCTTAATATTATATAATCTCTGTATTCTTATGTTTACATAATGAATGTTAATATCATAATTGATATTGAGGCTCATCTTGGTGCAATCAATCAAATTGAAGAGCCAATAGAAAATATTTTTCATAGTTTAAGTCATACTAACTTTTAATAAATATATTACAGAATTTTTTTATTAAATTATTCAACTAATTGATTTTATTGAACACAAAAAGCCATGTTTTATTACTAGATCCGGTTGACTTTGGTTAAAATCATAAAACCAACATCCTTTGAATTGTTTTCTGTTTTATTTCTTAGAAAATTATTTCAAAGTATACGTAATGGAGGTCCGTGTTTGCTCAATGTTTGTATTTTGACCATTACAAACAAACGAAATAATCAAATTTTCTTTTTTCCCTTTTATGACATTTTCCCAATTTTGAAATTTATGAAAAAAAGACAAAAACAAACTGTCAACAAGCTCAAAAATCTATAAAACGAAGTACAAATTTAAAGCAGAGCAACAGGGACCTCTAAAAAAAATAGAGGTAAGATCATATGCCATGGAGGAGTGATCATCCTCTGCTGACCGGTCACACCCGTCGTGTGCTCTTTGTTGTAATCGGGGAAAAAATGGAGAACTCCGTAGACAATTAGGCGATTAAATATGGTCTAACAATTAGTATGAAAAACATCAGTCAGCATGCGATCCAGTGTAAGATTGTATTTGCTGACAAGGTCGTTGTGTCGACCATAGAACTTACGAAAAGAAGACTTCAAACATCTCAATTCATTGTAAAAAAGAGCACACGGCGGGTGCGACCGGTCAGCAGAGGATGCTAACTTCTCCTAGGCACCTGATCCTATCTCTATCTTTTTGGAGATCCGTGTTGCTGTGCTTTGAAATTGTATTTCGTGTTATGGATTTTTGAGATGGTTGACGGTTTGTTATTGTCATTTTTGGGAGTTGATTTTAATCAACTCTCCTATGCTGTTACTCTGACAAACCGAAAGTGAAACAGTGTATGGACCTAAGCACAAATCATCACCGCTAACAAGACTAAGTTCTTGATAATAATTGAAATAATTCAATGTAATGTATACTGAAGCATTGTTTTTTAAGGAAACTTATCTATAAACACTTTGAAAATAGTCAAATTTTATATACCTTGAACAATTTAGATATTTTTGTAGTCTCATGTATTCCTACGCAAGAGTAAATTTTGTCTCGTTTAACCAGACGCTCGGCTGTCTCCATAAATCTACGACAAGCAGAGAGGGGGCTTTCTTGCTTGTCGGATATTACCGGAGACAGCCGAGCGTCTAGTTAAACGAGAATCGAGTTCGATATCAATAGTGCTTGGATCCATACAATTTTTGGGAGTTGATTTTAATCAACTCTCCTATGCAGTTACTCAGACAAACCGAAAGTGAAACAGTGTTTGGACCTCAGCACAAATCGTTGCTGCTGACAAGACTTAGCTCTTGAAAATAGTTGATAAATTCGATGTAATGTATATATGCTAAAGCATTGTTTTTCAAGTAAACTTATTTATAAATACCTTGAAATTAGTCAGATTTTAAATGGTACGAACAATTTAAATATTTTTTGTAGTCGTATGTATTCCTACGCCAGAGTTCAATATAGTCTCGATCAACTCGACGCTCGGCTGTCTCCGTAAATCCTTGTCGGAAATTTACGGTGTCGTCCGAGCGTTTGGTTGAACGAGATCATGCTTGGATCCATACAATTTTCGAGAAATATTTGTATTACTGATACATATTTTGATTGAATCAATTTTATCTTTAAATATTATTTAACATGATTTATATGGGGGTTTCTCGATATTCTTGTCGAAAAAGTCCAAAAATTCAAATTATAAAAATGTGCGTTATTCAAATTAGAAACTACATGTACTTGTCATGCAAAATTTTAAAATAAATAAACATCGACAAAATCAACTCCCGTCAGTTCTTCAGTACTTTGATTAGAATTGTTTCGATAACTAATACATACTAGTAGTTGAATTCTATCTTTAAATATTTCACAACATGATTCATATGGGGTTTCTCGAAATTCTTGTCGGAAAAGTCTAAATATTCATATTATAAAAAAGTGTGTAAATCAAAAACAAACTAGAAACTAATTGCCATGCAAGATAAATTGATTTTAAATGAAATGATAATTGATAAAATCAACTCCCGTCAGTACTTCAGTACTTTGATTCATACATACCTTCTTAATATATTTACATTTTCCAGTGTCTTTGCATGTTATAACACTACGTATCGATTTTGTACTATATAACCCATGATACAAATGACGCTAAATTGAGGCGCCGGCGGGGTTTTCTTATTTATATTTAAATATTTAATCGTACGATGGCCTAAAATTATATATATATATAAGTAATAAGGAATCATTCTTTGAATATTTATAAGGTGATAATTTCGATTGGAGCGTGATCAAATCAATCATAAAGCCCTTTATTGGATTTGATCACGCCCCGACCAAAATTATCACCATATAATACTCAAAGAATGATTCCTTATTCCCTATTTACATACATGTTTAATACCACTACAGACTGGATGTAAACCTTAAACACTAAATTGCGACCAATGAACAGATTGTGTTAAAAACGTTAACTCTGCGTTTGTATAAATAAATGGGATGGGCATAAACTGGAAAGTTGAATGGGAAGGGGGCAGTCTTTTACTTAAAACTCATTATTGAATGAAACAGTGATAAAAGTAAAAGTGAGATAAGACGTAAAAATCAAAAAGAAAAGAGATACGACGCACTATACACCCACGCCATGGTTTGAACAAAAAAAAGTTTGTAAGTTTTTCCCAGTCCACTGCAAAAAAGAAAATAAGGGCCACGTACAGAAAGCATTTTATCAAGTGTTTATACCCGTCATTGAGTGGGATATCATCTAGTGTTTTATATTTAATTTTACAACTAACGGTGTAGATTCATTATAAAGAGTGCTGAATGCCTTTCATTTTAAAGCCTTTTGCAAACTCTGTTCTTGTTGTATGAATTGAAGAAAAACACCCATGAAACCCATAGCATTGTGCGATTGTGTCATTTATTGATTTAGCGTATTGTTCAATATACGTTTACCAATATAATATTCACTAATTCTTCTCGAAAAAGTTCTAATAGTAACACAGATTGAAATTAGTAAATATGAAGTTGCATATTTCTGCTAAGCTAGTAACCCAGTTGTAATAAAATAAATTTGTTTCAAGTACATCAATCCGATGAAAAATTGAAACTAAACATAATGCATACAAAGACAATATCAGTTTAGTATCAGAAACTGCACATGTCAATTTGCTAAAACGCTCAATGAAGTTAACTTGTATATAAAACATTTTATGAAACCCAGAATTTATTCATTAACAATGTATTTTGTAAATTGAATCGCTTTTAAAAATCAATATCAGTTTTTGAAATCATTGAAAGGGCTGGATGGTCCTGGCCTAGCCAATTTTAGATTACATAAATCTCTTTCAGATTTAAAGCTCTCTAAAACATATTTTTTGTTAATCATAGAGGAAAAAATTACATTAAAAACTAAGATATTTGATTTATGAAAAAAAATATTATTGTGAAATTTGACATAAAGACCAAAAATTAGAAATACGAAGCACTAAATGCCGACTCACTAGTGAAAAAAGCTATAGTTTTTCTACATTTAATATTAAGTACAAATACAAATAGATATTTCTTATTTCATTTCTTCGTGTTTTAAAGGAAAATTACAAATTTATATTTAAATTTATAGATAATAAATAGATTAAAGTAAAAATAAAATATCCATATTTAGTCCTTTTTGGATGTTTTGCAAATAAAGACTAAAGGCCATTTATCTTACTTATTTTTTGGTGTTTTTATTTCTTACATCGCGGATCTTCAAAAACATTTTATGGACACGTGCATCATTATTTTTAAACAAATTGATAATAATAATTTTTAAATCGTGTACGGTTAAGTTATATAATTAAAACACATTATTGGTTGAAGATTTACAAATTTTAGTGTGTGTGTGTGTGTGTATTCAATGTATCTGCACTACTATGTTGAAATTGTGGCCTTTAATAATGATAAATCGGTAGAGTATACTGTCTAACTCATATCATTCAAAGAATGAATCTTTTTTAAATATATTAATTTAATATTAGTTCTAATTTGTACACTTCAAAACATTATTTTATAACCCCTGGGTTTTTTATGTACCACATGCTATGTATTTCTACATTTCTACGCGTCTCAGTCAATACCGTTTTCCTGATTATTCTATTAGACACGCCCATTTTGTGTCAATCATGTTTTATGAAGTTAGTGGCTTTGAGGGTTTAAAATTAATTCGTAATGTTTTCGTTGACAAAGACAGTTGAAAATGTAAATATAATCTGTTCATCAAAGAAAATACGGGAGATAATTCTAACACAGTGCAATTACTAAAAAAATCCCGAGAGTTCCGATATACGCACGCACGCACGCACCCACCCACCCACACACACACACACACATATATATATATATACACGCATTAAAAAGTTATAGTAGGCAATGTTACCTGGTATACATTTTTTGTAAGACAAGAAATATGTAAGCATAAAATACAGCTCTCCAAACCAAGATGCCGATTTATGTGTAGTCGTTAGGTAAAATGTGCACGTTATCCATAGAACAGCTGTGTATTAAGTACCATATAATAATAAAAATTATCAATAAAAGCCGCTAGGGCTGATGCCAGAGTCGAGATCAAATCAGCATATTGATGAAATTCTGTCTGGTCCTCATTTAAAAAAAAGGCTCTAGAAATTTGCTTTAACGGCAAATAATTATTATAAGATCTAGCATGGCTTTTTTATCATAATTAAAGTATGGTAAGTTTAAAAAAAATATATGCTGGCCTTCATAAAAATGGCGTTACGTTGGTCAAAATGGCGATTCAAACTGGCAAACTTCAAACTTTTCTCTTAAAATCTCTTCAGTAAAAAAAAATAACGACACACACTAATGAACTGGTCCAGCATAATATTACATCACATCCAAAATGTGTTAAGTCTTACAAAATATGATGGCCTACAAAAACGGCGTCAATTAAGTTAAAATGGCGTTTCAAAATGGCGGATAACTAAAATTTGGGATTTCTCCCCCATATTTTTTTTTAAATTGGGATAAAGCGTAAGACAATTAATTATTATTTTGGCGAGGAAAGTGCTACCCATGTTCAAGAAAATTTAATTAAATTAAAGTAAAAAAAAACATGGTGCTTTTCAAATAAAAATGGCGGACAGCCAGATTTCATATTTCTTCCAAAAGACTATTAAGGAGGTTTGCTCCTGAAATAATAGTTATGTCAATCATCCGAAAACAACTTACATGTAGATATAAAGATTATTACAAAGGAACTATTTGTGACCCATGTAACATGCCATTTTTTGGAAATATAGTGCCCCAAATAGAATTGATAATTACCCTGAAATGTTTGCTAAAAATTTTACATGGAAATTGATTATTTGAAGAAATCAAACAAATATTTATGGTTTGAACTATTATTTAGTTATGATTTTAATACAGTATGAAGTTCAACACATGTAGTGACTGTAAAAGTAAAATCTAAGTCAAAGTTTAGAACTTTTTGCTTTACTGGTGACTTTAAAGGCCAGTACATAATAAACACTAAAACAGATGTTACAAAATATTGGAGTAATCAAATTATAACGCAAATAAAAAAAATTACAGTAATGTCATCTTTCCAAAACTTTGCCTACAAATAGATATACATTTAATGTCTCATTTAAAAGGTAAAAAAAAGTAGGGGTCACATCTGAAAAAATTGAAATATAGCATGAAATAAGCTGATTTTAGGCCAAAATTGAAGTATTTTTTTCTTAACTTCTATAAAACACAAGCTAAATATTCCAAAATGTATCAATAGAAATACCAAAATATTGTATAAATATTTTTCTTAGAACATCATGAATATATCGTAACACATAAAATATCTAGAAGTTTAGTCTGCGCTGAAAATTAGGAAGCTAAACTAACAGTACTCTAGATATAGTGAGTTATGAAAAGTGTTCATTTCCTTCTTGAAAACCTCCCGCCACAAAATATAGACCCTTACTAAACTCTGTAAAATGTAAAAAAAATTTAAAAACAATTTTATTCAATAACGTTTATTTGGCATCGTAAAATATATAAATATACTACTAAAATTAATATGTAATACAGAATTGTCAAAACGTCATCAGAAAATGGGCTAAAATGTAAATTGGGACAGACTAGTATAGCAAATAAAAATAGCAAATAAAAAGCAGCGTTTAAAGCAAACCTTCATCATAAAAAGAGGAACATGTTTTTCTAATTCACGGAAAGCATGACTTAAAATATTTTATAACATAAAATGGCATGATGTTTCCAAAAACTTAAACAAGATACAATAAATCAATGATTGTTACGTAAGACAACTGATATAGATAGACATATATAAGTAGATGGGTAATAAGCAATTGTAACGACTGCATGCAAAACAGTTATCAAATCTAAGGTAAGACTTTTCCACAGAATGCAAAAGGAAAACATCCTTTTATTTACTTATTTATTTCATAATGGTTTTCGGTGTTTTGTAGATGAAGCAGATGGAATTTCTAACTATTTTGTTGGTGGGTTTTTGTCTCCCCCATAAAGGTAAATTTCTTACGTTGCATCGAAAAATACGATGATTGGGTAGAACTCATTAGTAAATAATCATGTATAAGCATTATGAATTTAGATGAAATTTAGATAAAATATACTATTATTTTAATCCCATCTGAAGATGTAAAATTGTAATGTACTTCTCTCTGACGTTAATTTTATCAAAAGCTGATTCGTTGCTTTTGATTATTCAATGGATTAGTTCAATTCTTAAAATAATTATGATATTCAGCAATATAATATTACACAGTTTAAGTGCATTTGCTTTAAATAATAATCTAATAAGTAAGTTTAACAATTACCGGCTGCAACTAGCTAAACATTTGATACTACTAATCGAATTATATGTAAAAACAAAAGGTAAATTCCAGTGATTTATAAATGTAAATAAACGATGACTGCATTGCATTTAAAGACAATTAAGAATCGCGACAAAATGAATTTTAAAAATGGGCATATTTCTTTTAATTGTAGGAATTGCAATCGACATAATGGATATAATTTTAGGTAAGTACATTAATTAAAAGTTCGTATTTATAAATTTAGAAGTCATTTTCATAGGAGAGGGTCATTCATTTTTTCGAATCTCCGTAGGACCTAATATATAGTCAGCGCATGTTTGTCTACTGTTCTCCATTTAATGGTATATAGTTGTATATTTATATATTAAAGTTTATGTTAAATGAAAATCAATAAACATGCACTCATGGTTAAAAGGAGACCAAAAAAACCTGTGTATTCTTGTGTTTTCGTTCTCTGTTTTAAACAGTTTATTTTGACCTGTTGAATATACATTACAATTCACGTGAATTACGTCAGGTGACGTGTTAGGTAGAATGCACTTTGCTGGGCGATATTGATTCTACATACCCATTTTAGTTTATTTTCAACGAGTGATGGTTTCTTTTTTTTTTTAGAAGACTTGTCAATGTTATTGTAGAGGAAAGTTACGGAGAATGATTGCAATTGTGGAAAAAATCATGAACATTATTCTAGCGGGAATTTATTAAACAAAAATGTTACAGCCGAAACCAAAATTAGGCTCTTCTCCGCCCTCTCAAAAAGGAGAAACAAATGTAATTTTATTCATTTTTAAGCAAAATAAAACTCATTATAGCGAAAAAATTGATAATATATCATATTTTACAAGACTCAATCCCAGGCCTTAATATTATGGGATAATCGGTTCTGTGTTTTACCTACCATCTCCTTGTTAAATCTTTTCGAACGATTGTTGACATCAGCCACTGGTTTACGATCACCATATGATTTTTATACTGGCTGATATTATATGTTATATTTTTGTTTCGAAACCTTCAAAAACTTGTTACAATATTAGTTCCACCCTCTTTGCATATTTATGAATCTTATCTTCAATCAAGGGCATACAAGTCTAATTTTCAGATACTCGCAGGGCAGTTGTGTTAAAAGAAAAACGAATTTTTTTATTGCAACGCAGTTTAAAACCTTTATGACATTACATTTTTACTGGACATTGACAAACTCTGTGAGAAACTTATTAAAGTCAAATTTTGCGAGGAAAAAACGTAACAATAGTGACCGAAAAAGAACCCCAAATACTGTGTTAAGTGCAGTCATCTTTTCACACATAAAATGTTTCTCAAACTGCATTAAATAAATACATATACTAGTATTCACCTTGCCTCTAGCAAAGGTTGATTTTATAAAAAATCTTTTGTCAATCTGTTTAAAATTAGATTTGTATATCACCTCTTCGACGATACGTTATCGTAGTGGAGTGGATATACAAGTTTTACTTTAATAAGATTGAACTTTTGTAGCCATGATGATATTCTGATAACCTTTAATAATTTTTAGTCTTTGAATAATTTGTCGAGTATTGCTGCGCAAACTTAGTTTAACAATCGGCATTTTCAATCTGTTAGATGCAATTTTAGCAAATACTCACATGTTCCAAATTTAAATTGTATCATATTAAGTGTATAAAATAAAGTGCATAAATTTGCTCAGATTTGAAGCTGAGTATTGACTTGAGGAAAATTGGTGATGACGGAGCCTGAAATAAAGCTGTTACCCAGAAAATAATAACTTTGTCACTAGATGTATTTTTTTATGTTTACATTGTACATCAAAATATTTGCATTAGAATTTTTTTCAGGTACTCCAAGCTCTGTTCCAGTCGGTCACGTTCCTTCCGATAGTGTTTTATCCCCTGCTTTGGAGAGTCAGAATTCCTCTTTTTTCAATGATCCTAGTCCTGGCTCTACCTCCTATGTTTCTAGTACACCATCACCAACGACAACAACTCTTCAGAAAATCTCCACTATGAGTGATTCTGGCAGTAGTTCTGGTGATTCAAATGTATCTGGAACACCGGAACTGTGTTATTCAGTCTCGCTCATTGTGTTGTCGTTTAGCATCTTCTGTTTGTTGAAACTGAAGTAAATAAAAACATACGTTCAGCAATTTGTTTTTATTATTATTTTGGAAGTAAAACTAATCTGTGGACCAGCTTCATCAGAATCTTGTTTTTAGATGAAGCTTAATTGATAATCCCTTCAACTCCTTTGTCATCTGAAAGAAACCGTGTTGTGGGACAATCAAATAATCTGTCGATTGTATATAGTTCTTCTCTCTTTTTTCTTTTTTCTCTCTTTTATTTTTTACCTCTTATTCTTATTGCATTTAAGCAAAATTCATATATCAGAATATGATACAAATATTGACTGGGGTTGAGGGCAACATCGATTATATTAGCCCCCAAGGGACGAAATATTGCCCGACGCTTCGCGAAGCGTCGGGCAATATTTCGTCCCTCGGAGGCTAATATAATCACGCGAAGCGTCGGGCAATATTTCGTCCCTCGGGGGCTGATATAATCAATGTTGCCCGAAAACACAGTCAACATTTGTTTTGTTATATGAAGAAACAAACCAATATTTAGAAAGTAATTGAAAACAGATCGCCGTAATTTTCTCGGCTCAACAAAGAATTCACGAATTCAATTCTGTGCAAAGTTCATTTCCAAAATATCCTCAGCATCAAACCGCTGATACATTTGTATTCCGCCGACCGATAGAATTAATATACAGATGTTCTACCTGATTTTACTTCACAGTAATTCGCAAATCCTTATATCCGTTATGATGGCAAACCGTCGCATTGCGCGTCCGTTGTTTACTTGCCTTGACAGACTGTCTATTATGACGTCACCTTGTTTTGGAGTCGCGAAGAGTTCTTTACGTCATCGTTTACTAATCAGAGGCGATTATTTGAAATAGAGGGGAAAGTTCTCTAGATATTATTCCTAGCCGGTCAATATCAAAAAAATATTGACCGGTCAATATTTTTCGGACGAGCTAATATTACAATTATTGACTACTAGTATTCGTCTATATAGAGTTATATAGTGAGAATATACTACTGAATGTAACAAAATAATATAGATCCTCATATAAAATTACAGCTATACAATTCTCAATTCATATACTTCATCTGTTGTTATTCAAATACTTGGCTATAGTTTAATTTCTATATTATCCTAT
Organism: Magallana gigas; assembly: GCF_963853765.1. NCBI lineage: Eukaryota > Metazoa > Mollusca > Bivalvia > Ostreida > Ostreidae > Magallana > Magallana gigas. The sequence continues at coordinate 49,352,147 of NC_088855.1, forward strand.
ATAATTATAAATTTATGTAACGACCTATTATACAAGGAGAGGATATACATAGGCTATGCCTGTTGTCCAATCCAATTAAATTTTATTCAATAAAATATGTTAAAACTAAACCGTGTGGTTTGCAAGAGAATTGCCAAAAATTTCAGCCGCCAAACTATTGCATATTACTCCTTATGTAATTTTTCATTTCTACAGAATATTTTTATACAAATCATTTACATCCCAATGTAATTAGATCATTTTTTACGCAATGATGACATAAGTTGACGAAAAAATTAATACACATTCGTGCATGTGAAATATCACGAGTATAAGCATGTTTTGTAAACAACAGCCTTTTTGCGCATCGTAACTTGTTTGTTGATTTTGAATAAAATAATGTCCTCCATTATTTCAACAACTTTCAAAATAACAGACAAAATAACCCTTCAAAGTTGTTGATTATCTTTCCATCTGTAACATGTTTTATAATTGTCTCGACTTAATATTTTTTTTTTTTTTACAAAATTTGATAACGGTATTCCACAATGTAAACAATATTTCTTAAGCAAAAATTTGTAGACACTTTGTTTTTATAAATGGTGATGTGAAATACGCCCCCCCCCCCCCTACAAGTTGACCAAATAAAATTTCGAAATTTTTGTTTCATTGTTCATGTAGTTTACTTTTGATATATGTATCATTTAATATTCATTAGTTTGGTAAGATATTGGCGCATCCGATTGGTCGAAAAATTCATTGATACCTGCATCAATAAAATTTTTGCCAAACTATTCTTCTCATCTATTCTGATTTAACACTATTTATAGAACGGGAATTGCCAAAATAAACACAGGCAACAAAATGTAAAGTTGTGTCTGTTTAATTTCACCAAACAAAATACAACTTCATGAATATAAAAAAATGAAAATTTTACCTTAAAAAAAAAACCAATACACATTATTTAATTCACTAAAAAGAAAATTAAGCGTCTTCTCGCGATTTCGTCTGTTTGAGGCGACGATTAACAGTTATAGCGAGGCTGGCTGTTCCAGAATTAATTTTAATCAAAAACGTATAGGCCTATAGGCCTATAAATGTTCACTATAACACGGCTGTTCAAATTTGCTAACGATGAGTTTTAAATTAACACCCTTACATGATCGGTCATTAGAATAAGCATCGTACAACAAAGCTATGGGTTGTGTATCAACTCCTTGGCGTATTCAAAGCGGCAGATAATCAGTACCTCACTGACTATCTAGTTACCACAACATTTACAAAAGTCGCACATACACTATTATTTATCGACGTATCCAACCTTTTTTTCGTCCACGATCGCGTCTCCTTGCATGGTATGCCCAGGTGCATATTCCAGCGATCTAACTTCCATTAAAACCAGTCTTACGAATCTTGCTGCACAGTGAAAAACATCACACGCCATCAAACGTATTTCTCTTTCGTTTCCAATTCAGTCGGTTCAGATTTTAACTATCTACTTGTGTTTAATCCATTAAATGCAGCTCAATAGCTCTGCATCAGCTGAAGGCGCATCCACTTTGAAAATTGTTGCTCTTGTTGTTTTGTATTCATACACTAGTACTGTACGCGCCGCTGCGTTTTAATTATTTACATTTTTAACAAATCACACTCCACTTTTTATGATTTATGCTCATTACTGAACCATTTTACTCTTTTAAGCTAAATCCCAGCAATGAAAATTGTATCAGTTAATAGCACATCGATATTCGTACAACAGGGTGACAACAGTTTTATGCTTCGAAATCATTTTAATCTATTTAACAAAATGCATCCGCCTTGGTCTAAAATCTCACTTATTTCTGAAATTCTCTTTTCAAGGTCGTCGTCGCCGACTCCTTTAAATTCATTTAAAGTCTAGTTTACTATTGTTTCGTATATTAAACAATCTATAGTTAGTCTAGTCCGATTTGGTCGGAAAAAAAAAACTTTTAACGGCAAATAATTATTATTTGGTCCAGCATGGTTTTTAAACATAATTAAAGTGTGCTGATTCCAAAAATATATGCTGGCCATCATGAAAATGGCGTTAAGAAGCTCAAAATGGCGATTCAAAATGGCGGACAACCAAATGTTATATTTTTTTCTTAAAGTCTTTTCATTATTAACAAACAATAATGAAAAGATCCAGCTTAGTATGTTATCATATCTAAAGTGTGCTAATTTGAAAAAATTTGTTGGCCTTCCCCAAAAAGCGTTAATTAGGTCAACATGGCGATTCAAAATGGCAGATACCCAGATTTTATAATTTTTCCTAAAATATTTAAACTAGGGAAAATGCATAAGAAAAAATAATAATTCAGTCCAGCAAAGTTATTTTTGCATATTAATTAGGGCGTGCTTAGTCTGAAAAATATGCTTGCTATGACAAAAATGGCGCTAATTATGTCAAAATAGCGGTCAAAATGGTCGCCAGACAAATTTTTTAATTCTCTTACATGTAAGTCTTAAAAATTGAGGTAACAAACGATTATAAATTTGTTCAGCATAGCATTTTATCATAACTAAGGTGTGCTGATTCCAACGAAATATGTTGATCACGATAAATAGTTAAAAATGGTGGACAGCCAGATTTCATTAATTTTCGTCTCACAGTCTCTTTAATGGAAAAAAATAACAATACAAAATCACAAATTGGTCTAGCAAACACATTTATCATAATTAGGTTGTGCCAAGTTTGATGAAATGTGTTGGTCTTCATGAAAATGACGTTAATTTTGTCAAAATGGCAATTCAAATTGGTGTATACTAGTAGCCAAATTTCATGAATCTCTATATAGACTACTAAAGGCCTCTTAAATGGGGAAAATGTTTGAATATCATAATTTCAATACTACTGATGTAACTGACAACCAAATTTGAACACTTGTATTAATAGGAAAATCTCCACCAGCTTTTCATTTGGAAAAAAATTCTGTTTTCCATTATTAAGCTACAGTACATTATTAATATGTTAGTTATACAATTTTTTTTTTAAGATTGTGATTTGAAATTTGCAAATGTCTTTACCCCGGAAGAAGGCGCTTTTACATTCACACATAAAGGTTCTGCAACCTGTGGGGCAGTTGCAAGCTATCAAATCTAAGAAAGCTTTAGGTATAAGATCTTAAGGTCATTAGTTCCAGCAAACAACTATCATTTAATTTTTTTTTTATCCAATCTCGGCTGGGCATGGTTATATGGGCATGCTTATATATGCCTGTCTCCCCATCATTACCTAGGTGTGGGTTTGTTTCATAAGCAACGTAAGGCAAACCCTAAGGTGGGACATATTCCCGGGCTTTGATTTTAGGAAGAAAGCAAATTAAACCGTGTCAATGGGCAATGTGTCTTGGTTATCCATATAACTAAAGAACTTCTCGAACTCTTTGATTTTCTGGTCAGTTAATTCCCCTTTTCATGATTGTTTCTGTTCCCTTATTATGTCGATTTTCTCGATATGCTGTAGAAATAAGAAGTTGTGTCACACCATTTCAGTGAATGAGATGAACCAAGTGCTAATTCAAAGTTCTATAAAAGGGGAACATTCTCTCTTCAACAACATTGACAGGGATGTTTATCGACTTTGAAGAGGTTCATACATCCATCAGCAAACTTAGTTGTGAGGATATGTTGCAAATTAACACTGGCATGGTCTAGCATAAAAAGCCTCAACTTTTCCTCTGAATATGGACACACATTTCTGTACTTTCCTCAGCACATTTGGCCAAACACATGTTAACAATTTTGCAAGAGGTTCTTTTATTTTTAACGAAGACATAGACAGCTTGATTCCTTATACAATATATAAACTGTCCCTAGTAATGTTAAAAAGAGTAAATTCTTTGGGTTGCCCAAAACATATTGTGCATACTATATATAAAGCTGGACGATATGTTGATCTCGGCTCATTTTGAATCACGAGCTTTTCCTGTGTATATGATGATATATTAGTAAGATTTATTTGCTGGAAAGGTATTAAAGGAAGAGACAGACATATGCTATAATATATAGTTCTTCATGTCGTACACTGTTCTTAATTAAGTACCTGATTGTATCTCTGTTATCATAAGCTTATGACATCGATGTCATTTAAGCCTAAAAACACCAGTTTTATAGTGCAGATATATTTCTCCTCTCTCAAACTTTGCTTTTTAAGTATTTGTTGTATTTCACGAACTTGCAGGTCGAAGAAATCGGTACATAAAGTATAATTTTTTTTTAAAAACCCAGAAAGGTATACATGTAGGAACAAGACGGATATTGAAAAGCATGAACACAGAATGTTTAAATAAACGCCTTAATAAGACAAAACGGAAAAAATCAAAAAATTTTAGTAAAATATGGAACTGTTCTTTTTCTTTGTTAAGGTGTTCCAATCTAATTTTTTCATTTGCATATTTGTATAATGTAATACTTACACGTTTCATCCCTGTAAACGGCTTAAAAGAGAATTATGAATTCTGGCTGTCGGCCATTTTGAAACGCCATTTTGACCCAAATAGCTGCATTTTTGTAAAAGTAAGCATATATCGTCAAACTCAGTATACCTTAATTATGAATTAAAAATTTTTATTGGACCGGACTATAATTGTTTTAATGCTTGTTAAAAAACTAAATAGAAAGCGATGAAATAAGGCTGTAGGCCATTTTAAATCGCCATTTTGACCGAATTTAGGAAATTTCCGTCATAGCTAGCATATTTCTTAAGACTCAGCATAACCTTAGTTATATTGATTAACTTTGCTGGACCAAATTAATCTTGTTGGTCTCATGCTTTTTTTCGTTTTAAGAAACTTTAAAGAAAAAAATATGAAATCTGGCTGTCAGCCATTTTGACATAAAAAGCATCGCTTTAGTGGAAACCAGCATGATTTCTCAGACTTAGCACGTCTTATTTATGATATGAAAATTTATTAAAAAATTATAATTGTTTGTTTCTCGCTTTTTCACTATTTCAGAAACTAAAGGGAAAAAATATAAAATCTGTATGTCCACCGTTATGAATCGCCATTTTTTTTCAGAAAATTTACGACATTTTCTTGAAAATGGCATATTATTCCTAACTATCCACACCTAAGTTATGATTAAAAACTTAGCTGGACTGAATATTCATTGTTTGTCTCACGCTTTATGTCCATTTCAGAAATATAAGACGAATTACCAAAATTTTGTTATCCGCCATTTTAAATCGCCACTTTGACCTAATTAACCACATTTGTGGAAAGCCAGCATAATTTTTAAGACTCAGCACACATTGGATATGATGAAATACTATTTTGGATCAATTCATAAGTGTTTGTCATTATTTTTTTTTTCCAATTGAAGAGACTTTAAGAGAAAAATTTGAAGATTGGCTGTCCGCCATTTTGAATCGCCATTTTGAGCTACATAACGCCATTTTCATGAAGGCCAGCATATTTTTTCAGACTCAGCATACTTTAATTATGATAATAAACCATGCTGGACCAAATAATTATTTGCCGTTAAAACGTATTTCTAGAGCTCTTTTTAGAAATTAGGACTAGACTAAGTTGCAATTATGGGGTTAATATGTATGATGATTGTATCAATAATGTTTTTTATTTCACATACATTCCTAATAATGTATAATCACTTAATGTTCGGGCGTTTCCGGGCCATCTGCTTATCAGTTCATTAACATAGTAACTTAAAATGATTGTTGAAATTTTGATTTATGATTTTGATTTATAAAATTGCAATAAATTTAAGAAGCGTTTAGTCATTTTAGAACTCTTATGCCCTTTATATAGAGAGGGTCTGAGCATAATATTTGTATATGATCTAATTAAGGTTTAATGGGAAACAAACCGATTTTAATCAACATATTCTTTGCGCATTAACCCATTTTACTTTAAAAATATCATTTTATATCACAAAAATTGAACATTATAGGAAATAAATAGCAGTCCGTAAACTCGTTGCCAAAAATTCATAATAGAAAATAGTATTGTGTTATTTAAAATAATTCAAATTTTAAAAAAAAATTGTAATTATATTTGACTATCATAACAATTAGTTTTTAGGCCATCTTGTTAAATCATAACTCTATAATAGATTACTATCATGCTTACTGTCAGTTTGTCTCTATGTATTCAATACTCGTCTATTTTCGCATAGTATACATAGGGTTTATATATCGTAAACATACATGTACTACTGTATGCCAAATTATTATGCCTCGTGTCAGGTTGTCGCTATATATACAGGTAAAATTGCAACATATGTTGAACATATGTTGCAGTTTTACCTGTGTAGAGGATATCTATACATTGTGATTTTATATTTGTTTTATCCAACGAGTTGAAATGGTGTATTTATTCGCGAGGCTTGCCTCGCTAATATTACTTTTTCAACGAGTTGAATAAAGCAAATATAAAGTCACACAATTACAGATGTTCTAACTATCTCATACAATTTGATTTATATTATGAAGCTTTTGAGACAATCCCTTTTATGACCCGAATTGATTTTTTTTTAAAGATTAAAAACGATGATGCAACGTTGTGTTATTCAGTTATTGAGACCTTGTGCAATACAAATTAGTACGTCATTTTTTAGATACATCTTACCGTTTTGGTGTAAAGTTTCATTGAAATAAACCTTGATTTTTTTTAGCTCTAAATAATTTTTCTTCGAGCTTATTCACTTGATTAAGTGGAAATACTGATCAGAAGACTTGAATAATCAAGTTTGTTGACATACACACAGTTGGGAATGCTCGTTAGTTTAAATTGACTCGAACGAGGAACAGTTGTTGATGTTTTATAAAACAAACACTAGCTAATGATTCGAAATTGAAAATAGTGAATAAAGATGCTTACTGGTGGTGAAATAATCGTCTTATAAAACATTATTTGGTAAGTTCTTGTACATGTATATGAACACAACCTTCTTCGCGTCGTCAAAATGAACTCCTTGATAGTTCACGTAAATTGCAGTTTTATAAACTAAACAAAGCAAATTGAAAGTTGGAAGGGGCAAAACTTATAAAAAAAAATCCTAACAAAGAAGAAAAAAGGGTCTTTTGGTTACGGTTATGTATAACTAAGCAAAAAGTGGTGGATGGTGCTAAGCCCCCCCCCCCCCCATAGGCCCCTCCCCCCGGTTCCGACGCCTTCATGTGTTTTCCTTCATCTGTAATTTAAATCTTAGACAAAATCCATTTAATATCAATTTTTGTAGTAGAAGGGGCTGTGTCAAAAATGCATGTAGTTCAAAGCGGAAGTATTTGATAAAGCATCACCCGTTTGATATAACAAAGGTTTATTACAGGGGTAATATTTACATTCTACTGTATTTTTCCATTAAATTCCGTAATGTTTAAATGCCTCTAAATGCAACACTTACTCACTGCGTATGAATTTACGAGTAATTTACATAAGTAGTTCTCAAACAGTGATGTCTATGTTATCGGTTAATAAATATATTTCATGAATGTTGTCTAAACACCATGTTTTATATTTATTCAACAAAAAAGTTGATTTTATTGTTAAAATCAACATGTTAAGAATTATAATTTATCATGGATTATATTTTCATGCTCGTCGATCTAATCTCAACAGTCTATGTGAAAACCAGTTTAAACCGGTTTTACAAAACAGCTGTTCTTGCTGTTACTTATTCATTCCCTCCGTGATCTGCACTTTATATCGATTTATTTAAGTAAACAATTGATTTCTTAAGTAAGGGAATGTAAATATAAGCATTAAATGATTAATTTTTGACGTCGTCGTGTCAATAACTGGCGTCAGGTGAGCAGACAAATTATCATATAGCGCTAACGCGCGTTATTCAATTTGTCTGCTCACCTGACGGCAGTTATTGACACAACGACGTAAAAAATAAATCATTCAATCCCATAATATACACCACACGTATGAGATAAATATTCATTATACATCTATTTTCGCATAGTATACAATGGGTATATAGCGTAAGCATACTATGACGAAATAGAGCACAGCAAATGTTAACAATGAAAACTTTGCAAGCGCCGACAGCGGATTAAGAACTCTTGCCACAAAAATATTTACGTCTTGAAGCCCAACGCGTTACCGTTACCCTACAGCAGCCGATGGTGTCAGAGATGGTATATAAAACGTAGAAACATACGATTGACATCAAGCAATCAAAATTATTTATCTTTCCAAAAACACCTCATTATTGACGATAATTTTAATGTAAGTTAAAGTTTTGATAAACTTTTACACAAATGGATTAAACAATTTCAAAAGATATTCTACATGAGAATTACAAAAACGCTTTTTTAAATGACGCCTGATAAAGAATGTACAAGGGCAAAATTCAATGAGATTTCGTCTCTAAACATTTCGAGTTTTCACAGTAAGGTGAAACATCTCTCGTTTCTTGAAAAGAACATAAACTTTTGTTGATTTTTTTTATTAAAAAAACAACTTGTTGATTAAATAATCAATCAATTGATTAATTTGAAAAAACAAACGCTAGCTTTTCCGGTGATTATTTTTTGGGACAAGACAGCACTCAAACGTCACAACTTCTTATAGCAAAGCACGTCGGTATATACAACACTCGGCATAATACTAACAATAGTGTTGTGTTGTGCATGTACAAATGTACTATGCCTAAATAGTATTAAGGGTTTGATACATAGTGCACTCGCCTCCGGCTCGTGCACCATGTATCAAACCCTGACTACTATCTAGGCATAGTACATGCACAACACAACACTTTAATAGAGCAAGTCAAATATTTCAACGAAAATCTTACAAACGCCGACAGCGGGTATCGAACTCACGACACTAAATACGTTAGGTCCCACAGCGCGTTAATAGCGCAACGTTCCACCGGTACACCACATCAGTCGATGAAATAATTGGCGGTTTTTCTACATATAAAATATAGAAACATACGATTGACATCAACCAATTAAATTTAATGATTTTTCCAAGTCTCCTCATTATTGACGGAGATTTAAAAGTAAAAGTTTCTAGTAAACCTTTGAACGAATTGATTAACCATTTAACAAAGAAATTGTAGATGAGATTATAAAAAACGCTTTTTAAAAAGGACGCTGGATAAAGAATGTACAAGAAAAGAGTTCAATGACATTTCGTCTGCTAAACAACTCGAGTTTTCTCTAAAAGGTCAATGCAGTCTTATTTCTAAGAAAACTTTTTTTTGGTGATTGTACAGCAACTTGTTGATAAAATAATCAATCACATCAATTAATTTATTTGTAAGAGCAAACGTTTGCTTTTCCGATGATTATTTTTAGGGACTTCACCACACTTAAATGTCACATCTATTAATAGCGAGGCACGTCAGTATACAATAGTCAGCTTAATAATACATGTAATAGTGTTGAGTTGTGCATGTACAATGCCTAAATAGAAGACATCAGGGTTTGATATATTGTGCACTCGCCTCCAGTTCGTGCACTATGTATCAACCCTGACTTCTATTTAGGCATAGTACATGCACAACACAACACTATTATAAAAATAATAGCAAGGGTTGCCTTATTGTAAAATCACGATAATAAACCAAACTAGACTCTTGTTGCCATAGCAACAAAAAGTTCTTCCGTTCCTCATGTTTAAATCTGTACAGAAACTATTTCTCTTGTAAACAGAAAATGGATATAATATATACTGTACAGGAATTCCCAAGAAATAAACAAAACAAAAAGACAAAAATTCAATTTTTGAGGACTTTCTGTGACGACCGAAAGTTACGCCGGACAATAAAGAACATAGTAAACATATCTTTAATCATTGTTTTGTCTTACCTCAAAGTTAGGATGTTCAAGTTTTTGTTAGTTTGAATATCTCGTTGAGAAAAGGGACCGGAAACTAACAAACGGAAGTGATTTAAGAAATTAAAAGTAGATATTTAAGTGCATTTACCTACGGTACGTTACTGTTTATCATATTGAAAAAAATGTTTCAAAAATATAAAGTTAAAAAATGAAAACTTCTATTGCTTGAACGCTTCGAGTGAGAACCGGAAGTGACATACGACCAAATAAAACCCTTAAAAACATGTTCAATCAAATGTCCATTATCCATATAAATTTTGTGTCTTGATCTCTCACAGCTTCTGAGATCTTGTTGGTACTTTGTTTTTATAAAAGAAAGCTATCTGAGATTTTTTAGATGTTTCACCGGAAGTAGAACTTTTTTTTAGTTTTTTACCATGTGTAAATGACCGTTCGTATATCTATTGCTAAAATGTTACTTCCATGCTATATAACCAAAATATATTAAAAAGACAAAAGTAGATGTACTTCCTGTGACAACCGGAAGTCACGCCGTATAAAACAAAATAGTATTTACACATGTACAAACATTGGTTTATCATCCCACAAAGTTTGATTGTTCAAGTCGTTACCGTTTTTGAGATCTCGTCAAAATAAGGTTTTTGTCTGGGGGGACAGGAAACGGACAAACGGAAGTGTTCAATGTTAATTGTATTAAATGTTTCTTATTTACTTGCCTTTTGTACATTTTTGTTTGCTCAACTTACTCAAAATATCAAAGGAAAACACTGCCGTTTGTCCGTTTCCGGTCCCGAGACAAAATTCTTTTTCAACGAGATATTATAATAATAAAAAAAAAAAACTTGAACATCCAAACTTTGAGGAAAGACAAAACAATATATGAAGATATGTTTACTATGTTCTAAACGATCCAGCGTAACTTGCGGTCGTCACAGAAAGTACTAAAAAAATTTGACATTTAGGCTTTTTGTTTTGTTTACTTTAGAAACAATTTCTTGGGAAATTCTTTTACAGTTTATATTGTATTCATTTTCTTTAAAAAGAGAAATGGATTTTTTGTACCAATAAAACATGAGGAACGGAAGACCTTTTTGTTGCTATAGCAACAAGAGTCTAGTTAAGTTATATAATTAAATGCTACCTATGATTCTTCTTTATACTGATATGATCAAATTACATTTAAGCAGAGCTTAGCTGCAATACCATTTAGTTGAGTTACTTTGAAGAAATTATTAGTTTTCATAATGTGATTTTGGGGTTTTTTTTTTATATTTCCTTCGATTTTTCTTTTTTGATACTGTAAGTTTTACACAGTGTGATCCGATTTTCCGGATCACCAAATTGTGGTTTTCCGATTCATATCACAACTCTCTGAAATAAATGACCAATTAAATCTGTATTTTAATGCGTTTAAAAAGAGTTCGCATCAAAATATCTTTATTTTATAAGTAAACGTCATGCAGCTGTTTATAAAAATATAGTTTTGTTATTAAAACGTTTAAATGGACAAGGGCATCTTGATAAATTTATCATTATAACAGTAACTTGATCCAAAGGGTCGGATCACGTCGAGTTGACTCAGGCGCGGATCATCTGATTAAACGAGACGCGAAGCGTTTATATTCTTATCTTGAAAAGTCTTTTGGCCAGATTGGAAGTATACATCCTGTAAACTAAAGAAAAACAAACGTTAACAAAAATCAAATAAAATCAGGGTTCTCGTAGGCCATAATACTTGTTTCATGATATCAAAACAAATGCGATATTGTTGAACTATAGGTAGTGACCAAAAGAAATCACAATAAAGAACCAGTTTGCTTTGTTTTCGTGATCAGTATTTTTACATAAAGCGTAAAACTTCTAAATGTTCAATGGTACAAACAATGTCGCGCAATCTAGAGGCAATATTTTTGTCTTAAGTTGTTAATATCAATTTATAAATAAACAATGAAAGTTCACTTACTTAACGTTCCGCAGATATTGTATTTTCGCAGAAGTAAAAAGGTATACATTCTTTAATTTATAAAAGGATGGGGGAAACGCAGGGATAAACTTTTATTGATTCCATGAACATAACTATAAAATGGTCGTTAATGAAAATTGAGGTATCAAAATATTGGATTTCCGATATATTAATTACTCTTATATAATCACCAACGTGGTACTGGATTCTTTGGTGTAAAATTTCTTTTATGTTCCACATTGTTACATTCAGTTCCTCAAGAAAAAAAATATTTGTAATGAGGATATAGGTTGTAAACAGAGGCTTTGAATAAGGTGTAACAACTTAATTAGAACTGTTCAGATATTGGTCAATCAATAATCTTACAAAAAACAAAACATTAAAATGGCTTTACTTCACTCTTTTTACTGCAGATTTTAAAGACACAGCTCTAGGGTCCATCTTTGCTAAAAAGAAAAAAGTAAGAGAACTAATAAGACATTTTGTAAAAAAAAAAAATTCTGAAATTAATTGTAGAGTTTTCATTTTGTCTTCTTTCTTTTCTGACACAAGCAACAGAAAAAATTAATGAGTAATAAAAAAAAATCTTTACTTAATGTTTCATCATTGCAAACTACGGTGGTAAATGGAAGTAAACAATACAAAGGGTATCCTTCAAGAAATTTGTTAAGGTGGTTTTCACATGTATATTTTTAGATGGATTTGCTTCCATGGTATCAAAAAAACAAACACTATTTTCTTATCAAGCGATCAATATCTCGTGAGCTCTCAAATGCAACTCATGTCAATAAAGTGTACATTCATCAATGGAGTGCTCCAATACCAAATAATCGAAGGAGTTGCACAGAAACGCAATGGTATGCGTACCATGGATATTCTTTATTTAATCAATATAAATGCCAGGGTATTTTTTTATATTTTTCATTTGTATGCATTTTATGTTTTCCTTTATACGAAATACAACATGGAGGAATAATATCAAATTTTCAAAGTTTACATTGCTTGAGAAAAACACAAAATATACATCAATGCTATATCTGATTTAAAAATCAAAGTACCGAAGAACTGACGGGAGTTGATTTTATCGATGTTTATTAATATCTATTTTAAAATCAATGATATGTTATTTTGCATGACAAGTACAGGTAGTTTATAATCTGTATTTGGATTACGCACATTTTTATAATATAAATTTTCGGACATTTTAGACACAAGAATGATGATAAAACCCCATATGAATCATGTTAAGTAATATTTAAAGATAGAATAAATTCAATCAAAATGTATCAGTGATAGAAATATATCTGGAAAATTTATGGATCCAAGCTATATTGAGCTCTCGTCTGGTTCAACCAAACGCTCGGCTCTCGCCGTTAATCCCCGACAATCAAGAGAGTCTCTCTACTTGATACTGCTTGAATAATAATTATAACCTGTATTTATCCAGGATTACACGATTAGCTGCATCAAGTTTTCATCGTTGTCCTACATTAAAACAAATTTACAACCATACATATTATAATGATTAAAATTAGCATCTAAATAAAACACACACATATATAAGAAATGCAAGCACATTACTGTCTTAGTACATGGTAGTAAACATGATACTGTTACAATTTCATGTATTTAAAAGTAAGTTAAAAAAAGGACTATTATAGCTAAATATCAGCTATTTTGAAATACTCCCTAAGATACACATATTTAAAATTACTTACTGAGGTAGAGTTTCGGACATTTTGCAAAAGTTTGATCTAAAGAAATGCCGACGAGTATCTATAGAAACGTCTGTAATATTATGTTTTGGGACGTGGTAAATATAAAAAGTTTGATATAAAATCATTTGATCTGGTTTGGTGACAATTAACATCTCTTGTTTATCGAAACAAACTAAGATAAGCGGGCATTTGGTTGTGTAAAACCTTGTACAAAAAGATCACTTGTCTAAACATAAAATAATCCTCAATTGGCATCCATGATAAACAAGAAAATAAAATACAAAATGGTAGGAGTTAAAATATCACGTACATTTAACAATATTCTGGCGGCCTTTTTTCTGCAGTTTAAACAACTAATTTAAATACAGTTGGTTCTGTACAATACACCAGACAGTACAACAATAAGTAAAATGTGGAAACACAATGCTATTAAAAACCTTCTGTAGTGCATTTGGTGGCACAAAATAGCTCACTCTTCTTAGCACAGCTAGTTTTCCTAAAATTTTCTTTGAAAGAAAATCGATTTGAACATTCAAGGATAGGTATTATCTATATAAACCCCCAATAATTTAGCTTGTTTCACAAATTAAAAACTTTGTAACAAAAAGAAAACAACCATGTAAAATAATGTGTATTGTTTATATTTAAATGTGTGGTCTCACTGATTAGGCACATGCGTTTATCTGAAGTTGTTAGATTCCTTTAACTTGGAAACATATTGAGAAAAAACTGTCAAAAATTTTAATGCATTTGAAGTACATGTACTAAAAATATGTCACAAAGAAAGATGCACACATACATATATGAATACATATCAATATTGAAAATAAGCATTTGCATTACTTTTTTGTTTCTTAATTTTGAATTGCAATCATTGTCAAAATATGTGAAAAATAGCTGTACAGCACTTTTTCCCTCTTAAAAAATGACTATAAAGTAGATTTCCACCAACGGAGAGCTGGTTAATTAGTGGTGTTTTCCCCCTCGTATTGTAAATATCATAACATTACCGTATATACTAATGCAGCTTTATGCAACCGTGGGATGTACAAAGCATTGATTTTATTCCCGAGTAGCATTCCATAACATTTTCCTTAAATCTGAACCAAAATCGTTGGGACGAAACCCTACTAAGAGGATAAGTCACAGAGGCGTAGTCACAAACTTAAAAGTGGGGGGGCTCAAATCCAAGAAAGATGTAAAATGTGTAATATAAAGAAATTAAGATGTAAAACAAGTAATATCAAGCCCCTGTCTAAGTTGAATGAGAGGACTTCAAATAGAGCATTTAAAGTTGATTGACATTCATCACAGGTATACCACAATCAGAATCTCCAATACTGCAGCTATCTTGTAGAAATTACAAATCTTGATGAGATTCGGAATGGCTAGAATATATTCTGAAGTACATATATGTAAACATAAAGAATACTTTTCAGATGCAAAACAAATTTATTAAACTTATACATGTAGGTTTGAAAATGAAGAGTCCTTAGATAATTCAATACTTAATTCTTGGAAACCAAACTGAAAGAGAACAGTCTTAATAAAACTATAGTTAATAGTTTCCAAAGTACAGTTTCCGACTTGGAATCTTCTGGATGAATGACTTTGCTATTTCTTTGATGTTGACTTGGTTTGTTCTCTCTTTGTGAACAAAGCAAGTCATACAGTGATTCAATCTTGCCTGCGTCATTGTACTTCGGAGGTAGGTTTTAATCCTCCTTAAGGACGAAAAAGATCTTTCTGGTGTGGCAGTTGTGACTGGAATGGTAAGATAAATTTGTACAAGCTTCGTAACTTCTGACAGAAGTTTCTTTGTGATAGGCTCCTTCATGTGTTGACAAATTGTATCTATCAAGGTAACTTTTTTGATTTCATTTTCACTGTCAACTTTGAAAATATCAAAAAATAAAATTAAAAAATAAAATAAAAAATAAAATTCCAGGTGTTCAAATAGATTTAACTTGATTTTTGTTTTAGTTACAGTAACATTAATATTTCAATTTGTTAACTCCAGAATAGCGTGAATGAGTGGTCTTATAAAACAGTTTCATCTATGATGTATTAATTCTATATCAATTTAATCATTTTGCTAATAACACAAAACAAAATAATCATAAAAACTTACTGATTGAAAGAGATGGTCAGACTGCAAGCATATAATCACTAATGAATCAGCAAATAATTAAAAAATCCAGAGGTTTGACAAATCTTACTTCACGGCCTATGTGTTAAACAAGAAATGAGATACAGCAAATAAATAATGACTTTTAGATGTCAGCACAAGGGGCAGCTTGTACCTCTCATGTAATTTTGTTAGATAACAGTCAACAGATGCTGAGTGAAACAGAAACGTCTAAACTTAGGTCAAATTTATGACCCGCACTCCCTATCCCAAACATGCGAACACAAGAGGTCTCGACAGATTTAAGTACTATACATTACTATTACTTCAAGAGAAATGCTTACTCAGTTGTTGCTGAAAATAAAATAAATTTGCCATAAAATGAGAACTGTTATAATGGTTTAATATAATTTCAACATAGCTGTGATTTTGTTCGACATTAAGTGGGGGGGCACAGACATACTCTTGCCCCCCCCATATCTGAAAGTGGGGGGGCTAGTGCCCCCGCCGCCCCCCCTGTGACTACGCCTATGAGTCAGCATAGTAGTAGGGTAACGTGCAACGCAGCCAAGCTGTGTGTTTCACACTGGTGTGTGTCTTACACCTAAGCGTTGCACTAGGTCCGTAAAACTGTTAATTTAGATATTTGTTGACCACAAGAATAATAAAATAATTTCCTTTTAAGTAGATAACAACTAACTGTGTTCGACATATACAATATTACTGTGTCCTGCCTTCCAAATGATAATCAAAGTAACTGCGTCAACCTTCCGCTTCCTCCACTTTTGCCTGTGATGCGATCGATATATGTGCTCTTTGTAATGCCTTATGAGGGTCTTACATTCAAGAAAACACAGTTATATATTCTAAAATACGTTATTCGGGTCTTACAGATGGCAATAGACCGAATCTCTACTGTAGAGTCAATTAACCGTAGCAATCAAATGTGATGCATACAACGCAGTCCCTCTATGATCTGGCAGTTCTGACATATAATTAAAAATTATTAACATCCACTGTGGTGTTTAAGAAAATTTAAGTCTTTCGCTTTGGCAAAACTAAAAATCAAACCAATTCCGTCACATTAGCTTTCTCCCCAGGGGAAGGAAAACTATATAGCCATGTCTATAGTACCTTTTCCCCGGGGACTACATGTAATATATATTTTCTCCCAAAGCATGCTCTCTCCCCTATGTTGTTTGGTTCAAATTTTAGAAAAAAAATATAGAAAGGCAGTCGGGATTAAATCAATATTTTGTATATCCCAAGGCGACATAAAACTGAATGCATCTGCATCCTTCCCAAAATTAGAGAAATCCTTGAATCATTGGATTTACTTTACAAAACTGTTAGATCTACATTGATCAGCTCACTTGAGATAAACGCTCCAGTAAGCTATTTTGATCACTCTTTGTCCAGCTTCCGTCCGTCCATCTGTCTATCTGTCCGTCTGTCTGTTTGAAATTAATTACATTTCTTTATATATTTTCTCTCCACAATCACAGGAACCAAGTGTAACCATCTTTGGTAAAAGGGATTCAAGTTTCTCTTCTAAAGGGAGATAATTAATGGTTATTGATCATTGATAGGCATCTTTAAACAATCTCATTGTCAAAAACCATTTGGCCAAAAAAAGCTGAAACCTGTGAGGAAGCATACCAAGGTAATGTAGACTCAACTTTCTTCAAATCACGATCCATGAAAGTCATTACAATGATTAAGTTTTTCTTGTTTTATTTTTGAGCATCATTTCATTATGCTTTTTAAAGGGTGTGTGTCATTTGGATATCCATCCGTTCGACTTCTTTAATTCATTAACATTCTGTATGTATTTTCTTTACAAATGCAGTGGTGATCTTTACAGAGCGGAACAATAATGTAGGTTTAATACAATCTAATGAAGTAACTTTATAGTAATCATATATTCATTTACTGATCAAAAATGTGATCACAGTTTCCATCGTGATACAATTTTATCGGTAAGATAAAAACTTGCAGTTTATGTCCCGTAAATTAAAATCAAGAAACCAATTTATAAATAAAAGAACAAATAAAATCTGTACGCCATGATATTTGTTCATGATTGCAAAAACATGACTAGTGAACTAAAGGTAGTGACCAAAATAAATCACAATTAAGGACCATTTTGCTTTGTTAACGTGGTCGTTTAGTTTTATAGATATTATGAAGTGTAAGCTTTCTCAAGCTTTGTTGGCACAATCCAGAAGAAATATTACCAATTTGAAGTTATTAATTCAAATTTATAACTGGCAGTTCTTTTAAAAGTAGCTCCCTTTTTAACAGATAGCGTCATTGCAAAAAAAACAAAACGACATACATAAACCGATCTTTTTTTTAATTTATGTTAGTATGGAGGAAACGCGGGAAAGAACTGTTCTTGATTCTATAAACATTTGATAAAATAAGATATTTAATAAATATTTAATGGCATCAAACAACCGGATCCATAATTGTGAAATAAATTGATGGCTCTTATTTAATCACCGACGTGGTGTTGGATTCTTTTGTGTCGTGATTTTTTTTGGGTAATGTTCTACACTGTAACAAAGAGTGCAGTATAATACCACAGAAAAACGGACTGATTTTAGGATATCAGGTGTAAACGGAGACTTTCCTTTCTGATTATGTATACAGACTTACACTGAATTAGCACTGTTCATCCGTCAACAATTAATCAATAAATTTCTTATAAAGCAACACATTTGAATAGCTTCACTATTTTGAATTTCACTGCAGACGGATTTCTATGTTCCATGTTTTAGGTGAAGTTTAGGAAATTGATTAAAAACATTATATAAAAATATAGTAAGTTTTCAGAAACAATGAGACATCAAAAGAGTTCTGAAAGTACTTTTAGTGTATTTTATTTTCATCTCCTATCTTCTCTTTGCAAACTAGGGTGTTAATGTTAAAGGGGCATGGTCAAAAATTATTTTTGCGCTTTTGATATCTACAATGCTTAAGAGAGGTATTTTTAATAGGCAACTGAATTTGTCATTCGTTTAGTAATAAGCGAATTACAGAGCTTGAAATTCTTCGGTATGTTTACATTTTGAACGTTGAAGTAAAATTTCGGCTTTAAGCCTAAAACGAATGTGTTAAACGTTAGGAACTGTTTATCTTTGCCTATCATTAATAAAAAGATACTAGACAAATGAGCTGGAAAAAGTTTTTTACTGGTATTTTGAACCTATGTAAACAAAAACAGGGCACGAGCCTTGTTTACATGACAAAGAATTGTGAGCCCTGTATATTGCTTAAAACTCAACGAATGACTCCAAAAAAATTGTATTAAGATTAAAAAAATAATCAAAAAGTGAAAAATTAATGATTATGACTTTATTTTTTGATGCGTTGTCTCATTGATTAAGGTCTTGGCCTTTATCTGAAGTTGTTAAATTTTCGTAAATTGGAAACATTTTGAGGAACAACTGAAAGAATTAGTAATGCATTTTAGGTACTGATATATGAAAAGAAGGGAAAAGAAGGGAAAATACACACACATATGAAAATAAGCATTCGCATTACTCTTTTTGTTTCGTTATATCAAATATCAAATCATTGTCAAAATATGTATTTAATCGTTAGCACTCACTAGTGTCTGTTGGATTTCAATTTTAGTGTGACAATATTAATCATTCAATGCAAAAAAAAAATATTAAGAGAAATTACGCCAAGAATATTGTGTGTGAATAAGTGTAAATTTTCAATGGGCATCATTGCAAAACCATTTTATAGAAAATATACGTGATTAATAGAAGAAATTCATGATCGTGTTTTAGGACTCAAAAATAAGAACGATCCAAAATGTTCTTTTAAAACCCAAAAAATAATACTGCTAGTTGTATAAGTCTTAGAATAGATGCAAAGAATAATTCTAATGTTGAATGGATATACACACAGCACTTCATGGCGATCATGTAACTTTGGGGGTAGTCTGTTAATAGATAACACGATAAGCCATTGAACTGAATCTAGGTTCATCCACCAATAAAAAACCTTAAAAAAACAGTTGACACAAATAGGACATATAAAAGCAAACAAAAAGCAATGCGAGGGTAAGGTGTGAATGAGATAAGGGATACAAGGTAAGGCATTTCTACAAAACGCAAAAAAGAAAAAAATATCCAATAAATTGCCATAAAATGATAAGATTTTTTTTTAGATGAAACACATGAGAATTTTCGCTGTTCTGTTGATGGCTTTGATTCTGGTCCATGAGGGTAAGTATATATTTATTCATATATATAATTTTCAACCAAAAACTTCTATTTAGTAATCATAATTACATGTTTTGAATTTTGGTGATGGAGACCCTGATGATAAATCTTTTGAACGACATATTCAGCATTAAAAGGCCCTTATCTTGATATTGCAAAATTAAAATCAAATTTAAAATATTTATATCGTGTTAAACAATAAATATCCGAAATGTAAATAATCATTTTGTCAAATGATCAAAATGCTTTGGTGAAAAGATTAAGTAAGTTGAATACATTCACAATCTGGTTAACACAGATCCTCATTCCACTCCTTATTTTACACGAGGATATGAAGAAACCCGCTTGATGGCACCTGTTGGTGAACTTTGATTTGACAAATCAAATTGTTAGTTCCATTTCTCAGTTACCTGTTTCAGAAGTTATTGTCTAACGTACTTGTGCTTATACAATCTTTGCATGGCTTCCTGGTTCGCCTGATGACGTATTATATTTATTTTTGCTATGTCTCTAGCTCGCTGATACTTAAAGATTCGAGAACGTGCCAACGCTTCGCGAAACGACTCCTAATCTCAGCGAGATACCTTCCCAACCAGTCGAAGTTGGGGTAGATTTTCTCTTATCATTTTGTTTGGCACTGGTCTGAGGTTCGGAAGAGAATCCGTCAAAATATTTTAGTCTTGACAAATCTCGCTAAGATTATACGACTCCAATTTTGTTTGTAACCCTTAAACACCGTTTCTTACACTTGCTCTGATTTGCTAAATTAACTCATGAATATTCGGAAATCAAGTTCACCAGGAAGTTACCTCAACCCGCTTTTAGGGAAAGTAGAAAAATAAAGAACAGATCGAGGATCTAATTTTAATCAGATTGGATTTGTTCACCTTTTATATTTTGGCGAGATTCAGTACATTTACATTCCACGTGATAAAGTCTTTTTATATAATTATGAATAATCACTCTTTATGCAATAATAAATAAAAAAACATATAAGGTGAAGTAAGGTAAATAATTGAGATATTTACAGTAGGATAAAATTATTATCCAAAATTTATAAAGCATCATATATAAATTATATTAAATTACTCTAAATTACAGCGCTGAACATATAAATGTTATGGACATAAGAGCTAAGAATATTAAGAATATACCTAAATGCACTAAATTAAAAACATTATAATAAAACATTATTATAAAAATTATAACATTAATAATGAAAATCAATGAAGTGCTGTCTCTGTGCTCAATAAAATAAAGTTTTAAAATGCCTTGGTAGATATACAAGTTTCAATAATCTTTTTGAAATTAATAAAATTTCTCTCTAATCTAAGATTGTTTGAGAATGTAGAACTGAACACGTCGAACCGCCTGTCACCATATGACTTAGTCTGCGCACGCGAATGATCAAGGAGCATAGAGCTCTCTGAGCGCAGAGACCTTTTTGGCATGTAGATTCGGACCAGTTCTTGAATGTAAAATGGCGATGTTCTGTTTAAGGCTTTAAAAGTCTGTATGATCAGTTTGTATTGAAAATTCAATTCTGTCAGTGGAATAATAGTACTAGTGCTTATTACTCTGATGTCCCACCTTATTGAATTAAATAACGGGTAATCTGTGTAAGAATAGATTACAATGCGTAAGAGTGTTACTTTATTTTTTTTCTCTTATGTTGGCTACTTTCCAATTATTTATGAATCTCAAAAAAGCATTTAATTGATTATATTTGTATCTTTCTTAAGGTCAAGATCTAGTAAATGAAAGGTGCCTACAAGTTAATGAAATTCAAGATATAAATTCTTTCAATGATGCTTCATAACAGTATCTTTGTTTCATAGGGTGTACCGGGGTTTAAATTTTTGGCAGACACAATGAAAAATCATGTTTTACACAACCATTTTCTATGAAATATGAAGAATTAAAGTAACAAATCTCGGTGTTTTGTCCATTTTTTACTTATGAATTATATCTAAAATGCCTACGTCATAATGGTTCTAGCACCAAAAAGATTCCTTTGCTAGATCTTGACCTTAAAACAATTGCAAATCATTAAATTCATCGAAAAGAGTAGGTACATGTAAAAGTAACTAGATTAATACTGATAAGTAAATCAGTATGTTTCGATAGAAGAAATGTACATTTTCTTATGTATCGGAATTAAAGTCTGGCTTAATTCGTGCTGTCTGAGATGCTTTTTCAACCAATCGATAAAGTGGTTAGAACTGGATCGCGTAGATTTCAGCTCTGTCAGTTTCCATAAAACTAAGAATCACGATCGGTTTTCTTAAGAAATAGAGGAGAAAATACTCGGTATTAGAAATATATTGTTAATAACTACTACATCTTTATATCTGACATGACAGGGTCGTCGTCGACAACATCAACGACGACAACAACAACAACAACAGCTCCTGGACATACTAGAGCAGCACCAGGCGGTGGAGCCTCTGGAATCAAAGGAAGTGTTATATTGACTGTGATCTCGTTTGGCTTCCTCTGTTTAATGAAACTTAAGTAAAAGATATCAAATATTGTTTATTTTTTTAAAAAAGTATTTAAAAATAAACAAATATATTTTTTCGACAACATGACATGAAGTCAAGTTATGTATCCTGAAAGTGAAAAAAAAAAAAAAAAAAAAAAAAAAGAACTGTCGTTTTTGGTAGATTGTTTTATGTAGAGTATATAACAAGGAGGTTAACAATCAATATCACATTATATTTCTGGAATAATTATAACAAAGACATAAAATATCAATAATTTCATCTTTATGTATTAAAACAATTTGTCTCTTTTTGTGAATTTAATTTTAAGTGTTTGCATTATTGAAATGAATTAACCCATTGTTTTGTTCAATATTTTGTTCAATATTCTCATTTAACTTCGTGTCTATCTTATCATTTTGATTATTAAAGTTTATATCCTAGCTGTTTTCGAAAAATTCTCTTTTCTGTATAGATCCGGTTTTAATTACTTGCTGACTGCCGTGGGTGTTACAATTAAATAGACAGCAAAACTTGTCATAGTGCAACCCATTGGTTTGATACACAGATTTGCTTCAGGAGATTTGATTATATATACACTACTTTATATATATTTTTATTGTTTAAATATTGTATACATCAAATAATGTTATGAACTTTCCTTTATTTTAGGGAAAATCCTTACAATAATTGTAGACATAATTAGGCAAGTTTTGTGAATACACTGGTTATGATTAAACCAATTTTTTTTAACAAAATATTGTGAAACATTGTAGAATATTGGAGTATGATGGCAGTCAATTTACTATCACAATAGACATTATGCAAATGGGTTTTTTTAAATAATATTTTGTGATATATTTGTCTACTATATTTAACGTAAGAGTTATCGTTTATAGATCGGAATTACCTTTCATTTATTTACGCTTTATTGGTCAATAGGTTGTTACTATATTTAGATTAAGATACTCATCAAATTTGATTGATAAGTCTGCGTAGATGTTGCTGAATATCACTTTATTAGTATCTTGAGTAGTAAAACTTGTTTGGTCACTATAGTGGCTTTATTTTTTGCCTCAGCTCAGTAAGTTTAACGTTAACTTAACGATATTTTTTCGGCTGATGAATTTTACTGCTATTTATTACAAACTAGATTTTGACCCGCGCGTGCACGGGTTGACATTGCATATTGGACAACTATGAAATAGGTACATCGACATACCGTATTATTGACATTTACATAACAAAGCTATAAGCCTACAATAATGCTATTAATTTCACTACACTTTCCTTAGTTTGGATAATTTAACTGTGTCTCGGGAAAGGCCCTCACCACAGTTAGAATGCCTCCCATATACCCGTAATGTAGCAGAAAATTGCAAAATCGCTCCGGAACGATTTTGGAGAAAATTAATGAATATCGGTCTCACTATAACGTCTGAACTTCTAATCCAGGGACTATGGATTTTAAAATTTAGGTAGACGGTTTTATGACTATCATAACTATATTTTTCTTTTTTTCTTTTTGTATGGGAGTAATTATAAAGAAGAAGATTTTCAAAGATTTGATACTTTTTTTTTATATTTGTCCTATTTGCCCCGTCCTAAGGTATAAACCTTTGACCCATGGGCCTTTCATTTAACAATTGTGGTAGAGGGCTTCAGAGAGAAAAGCTTTTTGAAAAAATGCCCTTTTTGCATGTCTCGCCCCGTCTGTCGTGAGGTCCTGGGGTACTTAAGGTAATAAATTTCATAATCTACATTCCTCCTATTCTAGACATGCTTCAGACCATAACAATACAACAGTTGGTGTTGTAGTTTTCAAAGTCTTTAATAATTTAATTTATTTTATTTTCAGCTTAGAATTATAAATTATCATTAGACCAAATGTTTGACCTTACAGCGCATCTTCGTTTGACTAATTTTACTATTGTTTTAAAATAATAGCCAACACAGAAAAACCAGCAGAGAAACAGCTAAGTAAAATCAAGAACATGCATTTGTTTTCCTAAACAAATTTGAAGCGTTCATTTTCTTTTAACATAAAGCTTTTTAGTGAAACAATATTCTTCTGCTCACTAAAATGAATATACCATATCAAACTTATCTTACATGAGAGTATGTTTGTTGATATCATCAAAGAAGAGAGCCAAGGATATATGAAAGCTAAGGAAATATTTGTGCAGCTTTCTCGACAAAAAAATTAGTTTTTGTAAGATCTTTATAGCGATCAAAGAAAAGAAAATATATTTAAAGCTTCTTTCAATTACTAGAGTGATTTGCGGCAAATAACCTTGAATTATTTTTGTTTATGTAAGAAAATAACCCTGATTAATTCTATCAAGCAGTACAAAGTGACATTATCATAACGCCATGCATTAAACTGCAACTCTTATTTGACGAAGGTCAATGTTTTAAAAAAAGAGAAATACCCGTTGTCATTGAATACAGTGCTGTCTGAATGTTCATCGGGTAACAGTTGACGTTATGTGTTTATCAAGGAGTCATTTAGACTGTTTATCGTGGTACGGTACATTCTACGTGTTGATAGAGTTAGAGTTTCGCCTGAGTGTTGATTAGGTTCAATTCAGCATTATTGTTGATCATGGTTAAGTAACAGTTAAAAATTATTGTTGGTCATGGTTTACTTACAATTCAGCATTATTTTTGATTATGGATACAGTTCAGCATAAGTATTGTTAGAGTGCAGTTCAGCCTGATTGTTTTGTAAAATTGATTATTCCACTTCCCCAAATAAACGGTGTCTTAATGTTATAGTACGTCCCAGACGACTACTATTTCCGCCACTTTTTGACTTAACTAAAATACAACTTGCAAATATCTGTCAAATAAGAAGAATTGGAATCGATACAAGGGGGAGTTCAATACACTTTCATTGACATGTCATCTATTTTGAACGCTGGAATTCACAGGAATTGAAACAGATTAATAATTGGACAATTTCTCCATTTCTTGTCTCCTTCTCTCCATTTGGAATTCTCTTTAAAAAAAAAACAAGCAAAATTTTTTAAATAAATGTTATTTACAGGTACTTTGAATTTTTAACCCTTTTTTAAAACCTGACAAGCTACACTAAGCATAATTTAAATGAAAAATCTTAGGATTTTTTTCAAACTAAAGAGGTACATGTAGTTTGAACTGTTGTGTATCTTTAAACATTCAAAATTTAAGCAAAAGCTACTGCAAAGATATCTTGGGGCAGAGTATATAGTTGGACCGTCGGTATTATCTCCCTTCAGGTGAATGCACGAGTACATACATATACATTGTTTAATTTGTCCACTGAAATTTTATGTTTTATTCTACCAGATAGTTAATGTTGACAAAATGTATTTAAACAAACAGATCGCAGTGGGTACAAAAAATGTTTTGGGTGAGCTGGCACTGTGACATATTTTTAAGAATATAGATTAAGAATCGTAACCCCCTTCGTCATTCTATTGGCCTGGTAAGATACAAATTCATTAAGAACTTGAAACATAGCATTTTATATATTAAATTAATATTCATGATAAAGAATGTATAACACAATAAAATGCATGAAGTTATAAATCAAGTTAAGGATTATTTTCGCGTCTTACTTTGAGCATGTCATTTACAAAGAGCATTTTCTTCCAGCTAGCATCAGTAATATTCAATTCAAATGAAACAACTGTTATTAAAATATGGATTTTTGTCAACAACAATATGCCTGATAAAATTACATAACCAAGGAGTTCCAGTATAAAATATTACTAAACACTGATAACACTGAAAATAAAAATGATTCAACATTTAAAAAAAAAATGAAGAAAATAACCATTTGTCAGGTGTAATAAATTCTGTTTAAAACCCTATATAGGTAATGTGCCTAGGAGCATTGCGTTGTTCCGAATAGCATTAGAATTATGTTTTTAAACAACAGTAACTGTTTTGAATCATTAGTGTTTATGAGCTTTTGTAAATCTTAACGGAATATTTAAGATTTTTTTCTTCCAAGAGAATTTATATCACTTTGACAGTAAGATTTATTTTTGTAGAAACTCAGTCATTCAGTTTGAAAATGTCTACTTTAAATTCTACTGAAATTCTATCGAAAAGAAATATATTATCTATATTGGCCGTGTTAAGGAAATTGATTTTTTCTGTAATCCGTCAACGATGTTGTCATCAAAACAGAACCTTGAACCGGACTGCTTTCCTACCGGGGTATGTCAAATAAAGGGATCAATGCGAAGCGTGCATGTTTGAACAGGGGACCTCTAAATTATCAACACGCAATAAGTTCGAAAAGGTAAAAAAAAAGTTTTAAACCCGGCGAATTGAACGTCAAATCTATCCATCTCTATTCATTGCAAATGACGACCTGATTTCAATGACATAGTAACAAAACAACTAGCTGTCTTATATATAAAAAAAATTCTATGGTCCACATTTGACAAAAAAATAAGGAATATTTTACTTACATATCAAAATCATAACTACCATCCAATTCTATATGTAACCGACACCATACGTGTATAAAAATAAAGCTATGGTCCCCATTTGTTACATTATGATGACCTGCAAATCAAAATCATATTTATTAATATCATAATGTAATTTTGTATGTAACCGAACCATAATTTCGGTTTCAATATACCAGATATCTTGCTCTGTTTCATCACTTTATATTATCTTCGTAACCAGAACCCTTACTTTTGCCTTTTTATCTTTATTTTAAGTGTGGTACTAATTTAAAAAAAACAACATAATCTTAGCTTCAAACTATAGTTTCCATTTAACAAAGTCTTAAATTTATATACATAAGAACCACAACTTAGGTCCCAAACAAAAGAAAATTTGCTGTATGGTCCAGTTCATAGAAAATCAAGTCTTGAAGAAATATCAGCAAAATATTTGGCCCCTATTTAATAGAAGCATAACTGAATAAACCTTTACCTTTATGTAGGAGAATCATAAAAAAGTATCTATATAACAAAGGAATTTTATTGATAATATGTATGGAATCTATTCAGATGGATTGTTTGCTGTCAATGCTGCTGCACAAAGGAATCCTTAATACATTCTCCATTTGAGGAATTGACATTCTTACTTATCATATTCCAAACGCACATCTATGAAATATCTTTTCAAAAGTATTTTCGAAGCGGAATGTTATTAGCTGTACATCACACGTAAAATACGAGTGCCATGGCTTAGTATATGGTCTCCTTGTAACCATATCACATCATCTTTGACTTGGATGATCTCTATATAACAGAAATTGCAAACGTAACCGAACC
Source organism: Magallana gigas (assembly GCF_963853765.1). Taxonomy (NCBI): domain Eukaryota; kingdom Metazoa; phylum Mollusca; class Bivalvia; order Ostreida; family Ostreidae; genus Magallana; species Magallana gigas. The sequence continues at coordinate 49,379,746 of NC_088855.1, forward strand.
TTCCTACGCATTTCTATTGCTTCTGTTCAATAGAATAACATTTATGCTGTACATTATGGTTTACAGGTCAGACAATATACAACAGAAATCTAAATAATGCAAAAAAAAAATAAAATTAAAAAAAATTCAACACAAATGGATAAGATTAAATATTTCAACGTTTGGCATGTTTTAAGTTAATCGATAGTGATGTCTCGTTACAATGTAGCGTTCGCTTATCGAAGCAAGTCTAGAATATCATGAATAAATAAAGAAAACACTGAAAAACCATTGCAAAACCAGAAATTCCTTTTCATATCAATTATTTCGAAATATATTTTAGTGCGTTAACTCACTTAAAGAAGGGATTTTAACATAATGAGAGAAAACGTATTTGTTTCGTCGGAAATGTACGACAGGGATTGAATGAAAAATCCATCAACTTAAAGGAGCTTTTGAAGTTCTGAGTCAAGTAAATTAAGGTTCTAAAAACGGTTTGTCTTGTATTTTCCAGCATTATATACTAAGAACTATATGGAATGGTCGCACCACAGAAACCTCGAACAATAAATATCTGAATCGTAACTCATTTGATAAGCATAATGGGGTACAGATAAACATGCGCCCGAACTATCACCTGGAATTTTTAAAAAAAGCGCTAGTAAAAACACTAAAAGCTTATCTGGAAATACATTTTCGATGATAATCCCTTTCACTTTTTAACGTTTTTTTATAAATCATGTCATTCTGTGGCCTTTCTGTTGTGGTAGTTTGTGGCGTACACAATTGCAAAAATGGTGTAAAGATTTGCTATAACAAAGACAAAAACACTTAAAGCTTATCTGGAAATACATTTTTGATGATAATCCCTTTCACTTTTCAACGTTTTCTTTTATTATAAATCATGTCATTCTTTGGTCTCTCTGTTGTGGTAGTTTTGTGGCGTACACAATTGCAAAAATGGTTGAAAGATCTGCTATAAACTTTTAAGCAGAATATGCTTACTGTACCCATATACTGAAATATGCATAATACTGTGGAATCAATTTTATTTGTAAGGGGCAATGTTCATGGATTGCCAAAACGTTCATGGTCCCGGGGATTTCGTTAATAAATATTAAACAAATGCATATATTCGTACGTTAGGATATCAATTTATGGCCAAGTGTTACCCACGAAGCCAAGAGCATTGGCCCCTTCAAAAATGATGATTCCACAATAATTTATTCTCGTTTCCCATAAACCAGCGAAAACGTCCTTTTATTACCTTTTTTATTTCACGATGCAAAAAACAATGCTGTAAATTTGTATGATCATGTGCTTGAAGATGAAACATTAAAAAGGTTCTCGTTTTTATTTGTTTTGCAAATTGCATACATGATTAAAATGCTCACAACTGAAGCACTTCGTGTAAAATACTTTTAGCTGGTTCGTTTCTCTAGGTTGTTTAAAACTGAGAACATCGTTTTATCTCTAGTTAGGTCACATCAACTTGTACGCACGGAATAGTTGATATTGAGTTATGTTCCAATAAATGTGGTATCATGCACTGTGCAAACTGTTATTCCCGACTTTCGGAAACCTAATGGACATATAAATAAAGGACAAAATTTATTGTTCCTTAAAGAAAAATGAATGCATGGTAACAAGTTTAACAAATCAATTTCACTTGCAAGTGTACTTGCAATAAGATGTGTGTAGAAAGAATTCCTTCCGAAATATGGTCTATTTTGTGTTTTGACGTGTTCAGTTTGACACTTCACCACTTTCTTCTGCGGCCCAACTTTACTTGTTGAGCACTCCCCTATGAAACAATAAGACAAATCAGACACCAAGGTCATAGATTAGCCAAGCTAACTTGTGATCTCAGACTCAGTCGTCTTTCATATATTTATTAGACTGGAATCCAAGGTTTTATTCTCCCTAGACAGATATCTCCTTTCTGTTGCTGTTTTTAGCTCACCTGAGCCAAAGGCTCAAGTGAGCTTTTCTGATCACAATTTGTCCGTTGTCTGTCGTTGTCGTAGTCGTCGTCGTTGTTGTCGTCGTCGTTGTAAACTTTTCACATTTTCATCTTCTTCTCAAGAACCACTGGGCAGATTTCAACCAAATTTGGCACAAAGCACCACTAGGTGAAGGGGATTCAAGTTTGTTCAAATGAAGGGCCACGCTCTCTTTAAAGGGGAGATAATTGAGAATTATTGAAAATTTGTTGGTATTTTTCAAAAATCTTCTTCTCAAAAACTAATCGGCCTGAAAAGCTTAAACTTGTGTGGAGGCTTCCTCAGGTAGTGTAGATTCAAGTTTGTTCAAATCATGGTCCCCGGGGGTAGGGTGGGGCCACAAGAGGGGGATCAAGTTTAACATAGGAATATATAGAGAAAATCTTTAAAAATCTTCTACTCAAAAACTAATAGACCAGAAAAGCTAAAATTAAAATGGTAGCATCCTCAGGTAGTGTAGATTCAAGTTTATTCAAATCATGGTCCCCGAGGGTAGGGTGGGGCCACAATTGGGGGATCAAGTTTTACATAGGAATATATAGAGAAAATCTTTAAAAATCTTCTTCTCAAAAACTATTAGGCCAGAAAAGCTCAAATTAAAATGGAAGCATCCTCAGATAGTGTAGATTCAAGTTTGTTCAAATCATAGTCCCTGGGGGTAGGGCGGGGCCACAATTTGGGGACCAAGTTTTACATAGGAATATATAGAGAAAATCTATAAAAATCTTCTTTTCAAAAACTATTAGGGCAGGAAAGCTCAAATTAAAATGGAAGCATCCTCAGATAGTGTAGATTCAAGTTTGTTCAAATCATAGTCCCTGGGGGTAGGGTGGGGCCACAATTAGGGGATCAAGTTTTACATAGGAATATATAGAGAAAATCTTTAAAAATCATCTTTTCAAAAACTATTAGGCCAGGAAAGCTCAAATTAAAATGGAAGCATCCTCAGATAGTGTAGATTCAAGTTTGTTCAAATCATAGTCTCTATGGGTAGGGTGGGGCCACAATTGGGGGATCAAGTTTTACATAGGAATATATAGAGAAAATCTTTAAAAATCATCTTTTAAAAAACTATTAGGCCAGAAAAGCTCAAATTAAAATGGAAGCATCCTCAGATAGTGTAGATTCAATTTTGTTCAAATCATAGTCTCTATGGGTAGGGTGGGGCCACAATTGGGGGATCAAGTTTTACATAGGAATATATAGAGATAATCTTTAAAAATCTTCTTTTCAAAAACTATTAGGCCAGGAAAGCTCAAATTAAAATGGAAGCATCCTCAGATAGTGTAGATTCAAGTTTGTTCAAATCATAGTCCCTGGGGGTAGGGTGGGGCCACAATTAGGGGATCAAGTTTTACATAGGAATATATAGAGAAAATCTTTAAAAATCTTCTTCTCAAAAACTAATAGACCAGAAAAGCTAAAATTAAAATGGTAGCATCCTCAGGTAGTGTAGATTCAAGTTTATTCAAATCATGGTCCCCGAGGGTAGGGTGGGGCCACAATTGGGGGATCAAGATTTACATAGGAAATATATAGAGAAAATCTTTAAAAATCTTCTTCTCAAAACCTATTAGGCCAGGAAAGCTCAAATTTGAGTGGAAGCATCCTCAGATAGTGTAGATTCAAGTTTGTTCAAGACATAGTCCCTGTGGGTAGGGTGGGGCCACAATTGGGGGATCAAGTTTAACATAGGAATATATAGAGAAAATCTTTGAAAATCTTCTTCTCAAAAACTATTAGGCCAGAAAAGCTAAAATTAAAATGGCAGCATCCTCAGATAGTGTAGATTCAAGTTTGTTCAAATCATGGTCCCTCGGGGTAGGGTGGGGCCACAATTGGGAGATAAATTTTATACAGGAATATATAGAGGAAATCTTTAAAAAAATTCTTTTAATAACTATTAGGCCAAGAAAGTTCAAATTGGTGTGTAACCATCCTCAGATAATGTAGATTTAAGTTTGTTCAAATCATGGTCCCTGGGGGTAGGGCGGGACCACAATGGGGGATGAATTTTTATAAATAGAGAAAATCTTTAAAAATCTTCTTCTCAAAACTATTAGGCCAGGAAAGCCCAAATTTGAGTGGAAGCATCCCCAGATCATATAGATTCAAGTTTGTTTAAATAATAGTCCAGGGGTAGGGTGAGGCCACAATGGGGGATGAATTTTTACATAGGAATATATTGAGAAAATCTTTAAAAATCTTCTTTTTAAAGACTATTTGGCCAAAAAAGCTTAAAGTTGTGTACAGGCATCCTTGGGTAGTGTAAATTCAAGTTTTCAAAATCACAGTCCCTAGTGGTAGGGCGGGGCCATGATGGCGGTTTGAATTTTTACATAGGAATATATAGAGAAAATCTTAAAAAATATTCTGGGAAAGTTTTCAGTACAAAACTCAGTACTATGTGTGAAAGCACAGGTTATGCAGATTTAAGTTTGATGAAACCATGATTCCCTAGAGAAAAGTGGGGCCACGAAATGGGGGGTAGGGGTATATAGGATAGAGAAAAATCTTCTTACAGGTACAACAACAAAAGGGGCTTGGTATTTACCAAAAAAAGAGGTGGATAAAAATTTGCAGATTTTCAATTTTTTTTAGCAAGATCTACTGTACTTAGTTGTCAAGATATTTTGATACTGTAATGCTAATTTGATCAGAATTAAGGCAATTGTTGCTCAGGTGAGCGATGTGGCCCCTGGGCCTCTTGTTAACTGTTATATTAGACAATTAATTTGTTACTAGTATTTTAGGTCACGTGAACCGAAGGTAAAAGTGAGCTTTTTCATCATCTCATGCCCGTCGTCCACCCGTTCGTAGGTTTTTCCGTCCATTCGTCAGTCTGTAAACTTCTCATATTTTTTACTTCTTTACAACCACTGGGCCAAGTTTAACCAAATTGGTACAAAGCATCCTTTTAGGTAGGGGATTCTAAAATAAATTGCTAAAATTAAGGGCGAACCTTTTTACAAGGAGAAAATATCACAAAACTGTGAAATATGATGTGTGTCTTAAAATATCTTTTCAAGAATCACTGTACCAGATATAGAAATGCCAATATTTATGCTATAATAGTGCAGCTTCTGAATTGTTAAAACTGTTGCTTCCAAACCAATACAAGAGTCCCAAGATTGGTTCAAATTCAAACATAGAAATGCAGGCAGAAAATGTTTAGAAATCGTCTCCAGAATTACAGTGCTACAATTTGTGATATTAATATGCAAGCATTTAGAGATAATTCATATTGTTAAATGCACAAAATGTGACCCCCAGACTTATATTTGGACATCAGGAGAGGTTAATCATGTAGTTCAACATATATAAATGTAGAGGAATCTTTTTATAATTATAAACAGTTCGATCGTTTTTCAATCTTGTTATCTTTGATACGTCGAGGCCAAGGATAATAATATTGATCATCTTAAATTTTAGGAATACATAAAATGTCGAAGAAAGTAGGCTACTTTTTATATATTGTATTCATGTATTATAATTGTATCTTGGAACGTGTGAGGTTTTTTTTATACTTAAACAGGGATAAAACATTCAAATAAAAATTTATTTAACACTTTGTGTTATCAGGATACTTCCTAGTAAGGAGAATCAAGTTGAATTTTTTGAAATTAAAGTTTGTTATACGGTGTCATTGTAGATTATATCATTTTGTATCACCGAGAAAAAATCTTCTAGTTTATAGAGGGACCTTTAGATATGTGTTGTTTTTATTTTTGTGCCATATTTTTATTAACTTTCGAAAAGGTAACATGAATAAAACACAAATACAGTAGGATTCGTTATCTGAAGAAAATAAATAAAAGTAAATGTACAGGTAACTTTCTAGAACAGTGAACAAGTCAAAATTCCAATTATGTAAATTGATAATTATGATTTTTTGTTTTTGTTCTTGATTTTATCTAATTATTATACTTAACATATTATGTCCATTAATCTTATTTTAGAAAATCGTAAACCAATTTAGATAAATCATGAAAGTATTACATAGCATACTTTGTTTTTATATGTGATGAAATCGGATGATTCAAAGAAAAAAAATCTTAAATGTCAAACTTGATAAAAAAAAATTACTATTGATATAAACACGTTTTGCCATAATCAGAAGACCCTGGCAAGTTGGTAAGCCCTGGGATCAAGAGTGGGTATATGGGTAGCCAATGAACGTCAACACGCCGACAGGGCATATAAAAGTGACAGTTTAGCAGCATGACGACCAGACGTGAACCGGATAAGAGATAAAAAGGTAAGACCTTTTCTTTAGGTTGAGAATGACATTATCTTTTCAATATTTGATTTTTGTTGTAATCTGCAAGGTTTATGTATCCTTAGAATGAAGCACATTGGAGTTCTCGCTGTTTTGTTGGTGGCTTTGATTCTTGTCCATGATGGTAAATATAATATCCAATTAATATCGCAGTGAAACTTCTTTCTTTTAAATTGTTTATTTTGTCATGCTACAATGAAAATTTAGAACCCTACTAAAAGTAGATCACAGTTAACGACAGAATAGCATAGACACAGAGCCTTGGCAATACGAGGACGTAAAAACGTTAATTCTAAATTTCGAGAAGTATTGAATCGAGTATACTAGTAAATTTATGTGGAGTTGATTTTGCATTTGACGGACATTTACATGTTGTAAGTGAACAAAGCAAAATTCGGACAGTTTGAATACATGCATTACCAGTCATTTTTATTTTATACAATTTGTAAACAGGAATTAACGTAAAAAAATTTGTTTATTTTCTTAACTGAAAAATTTAATTAAACGGAAATATCAAAAGCATGTTATACTATTTGTATAGAACTAGAGGCCTTACAATATAATATTTTTACCAAAACATAATTATACTTGATCTTTCATCTCAAGTAGTCTATAGGGAATTAAACACATGAAATAAGATATTTTACTAATGATTTCCTTCAATAAAATTTGCTAATACGGTTTCCTGTCATTGTTCTCATTTGTGGTCCGTCTAGAATTTTTCATATAGTCTTAACGATTTTCTGTATTTCTTGGATCTACAGTAAATATTGATGAATAGGTCAAAACAATCTATTTGATTATTGTTAGATTATTGATCCGTCTTTTTATCAAGGTATCTACAATTCGTTATTAATGCTTTTTCTTTTTTTTTAATAAGATAAAACACAGAAGAAATTAATTCATTTTAAAATTAAAAAGACACTCGCTATATGATTTTAATCGAATACCATCAAAATTAAATGTCTTGTTTGTTTTATTCTTTGAAAAGTAATGATATTTAGGAATTTTTCAAATCAAATGTAAAACTGACAGTTTTCATAAGACTTTTTGATAATTTGCAAGCGTTATTCATTTTCTTAATCTTTTAGTTTGGTTGGCAACAAATTAGGCGAAAAATTCTTAAAGCGATTTGTTTTCTTCTATGTTATTGGTAATATTGTTCTGTCGTCATCTCTCTCTCTCTCTCTCTCTCTCTCTCTCTCTCTCTCTCTCTCTCTCTCTCTCTCTCTGAGAAGTACTGTCTTTTGTTTTATATATTTGTAGACATAATTGGTACTTGAAGATTACTTATTTGTTTTTCATTTTTTCTTAATTAAGCTTCGCCTATTCATAATCAACGAAAATGCATTAAAACATTCCGAAACTCATCTGGATTTTTTTTTCGATTTTACAATCTTGCGCGTGCGCATTACATTCACACTAAATCACAGGAGGCTCATCACGATGTTCAAATCAGAGAAGACAAAATTAAATACCAAGTTGATATATATTTGTTATTTTATAATTTCTCTCGTAAGAAATCATAAATACATGTCTATATGAACAGAATATAGAGCATTTACACGTATTATTGTTTCTGAGTTCATCCACAGACATAAGTAACAGTTATTTATTTCTCTGGTTTATCCATGCAAATGTGATATTGTGGAAACATAAATTAAGGCAAAGAAATATTTGATTCCATGCAAAATATTCATATTATATTTCTTAGCAGAGTTTGGATACTAGAATGTGCAATCGTTAAAATGATAAATATCCTACGGAGTAAAGGACCTGCTTTAACGATAGATTGCGTTCTGTGTTTTGTCTCTGTAGCTGTGCATTTACTATGAAAAATCCAGAGAGTTCCAAATGTCAACATGGTGTGTAAATTTGAAGCGAGTAAGAGACGTTGGTGAAGAAAGATGTTGAATTCTTCATATTCTAGCTAACTTAAAGATTTTTCTTCAAAGATTTTCATATGTAAAATTTACAGTAAATATTTTGTACCCCTAAGAAAATCATATTTTAAATATATAATTTTTCTGGGGGAATAAATCTTTATATTTCTCAAACATTCATGCAATAAAAGTTTTATTATACCGAACAATAAATGATTATACAATAAACGGCGATTTTTAATCATTTTTCGACTTCTCTTTGTTTCATAAATTTGAATCAAATATAGTACAATTTCTTTTTGTAGCATAGAGAGAATTTAAATGATTAAATATTTTTGATTTCATCATATTAGTCAACATCGTATGCTCCTATTGGCTTTTTTATACCTTTGGGATAAAAAATCCCGATATTCCAAAGAGGTGATACACGATATTTGTCGCCCGATCACATGACTCTCTAGACTAATCAGATGACACATTATATAGAATAATCATAATGAGGTATAATAAAACAAACTGTTAACCTCCCACGCAGGCACTATATACATAATGTTACTGTTAAGTTTTCTACATTTTAGACTTGGAATCCATATCTAAGTTAATTTTAACCCTGTAAGGTGTTTCAGTCCTGTTTTATTATGTAATTTTGACTTACTCTTTAAAGCGCTTGAGGGTTTTTTTGAAAGATAATGTGCTATATAATTGTTATTATTATTATTATTATTATTATTATTTATTATTATTATTAATATTATTATTATTTATATAATGTCGTCTTTTGTTTTGATATCTTATCGATATTTTCCTTGTTTTCTTATCGTTTAACCAAGAACAAAACTTGTTCAATGCATATTTTATCAACATTTGTAAACTCTTGTATATTTGTTAAAATTGAAGGACAGTGTCAAGATCCAAGCTCTACCACTGCTGCATCTGCAAGTGGTAATGGTAATGGTAATGGTAATAGTAATAGTAATTCACAAAGCGGCAACAGTAATCAAGGAGGCAATAGTGGTAATCAAGGAGGCAATGGATCGGGCGGTGGAGCGTCAGGAATTACCGGAAGTGTATTACTGACTGCGCTTTCAATTGGTTTCCTATGTTTTATGAAGTTAAAGTAAAGACATTTCCACAACTTTTCTTTCGAACTGTTGTTGGCAACAATTATAAACAGTTGTCACAAAACTGACAGAAATAGATACACGAACATCAGTACCGGAAATCAATTCAGCCATGTTTGTTTGTAGACATAAGACATCCTCTAATAAAACCCATGCATTGCTTGTCATAATATATATAATATTATAACAAATCCTACACTACGGAAGAAGAAATGACTATTGATATATTGTGTTGTACGAGTATCTTTTCTGTTTTTAATTAGGATTTTGTATTAGAAGCGTGAGACGTAGTCTGTAACATTGTAAATCTTTAATAAATGGTTAATTTGATATACTCTTCTATTTTATATAGACATTTCCATCGTATATCATCATTTCCATATATATATATATATATATATATATATATATATATATATATATATATATATATATATATATATATATATATATATATATAAATCGGGTAATTTGTATCTAGCAAAAAACCCTCACATTTACGAAAATACAGAATTGCTTGTGATGTTTATCATATAAAAAAATCCCTTACCGATTTGACTGATTGGATTAAGACCTCAAACATAAACATGATAAATTTCTTCAAACTTTGATTTTGTGATAACTCCCTATTAGATTGTTTGAGCTGGGTATAAATCAGGGTCCTCCCTTTTGTTTATAAATGTGTTAAGAAAATGAGAAACGTGGGATACTGTGAAATGTATACAGGTAGGAAAATCTCCAAAATCAATATCACATGACCTCTCCTATTCCCTACTTTCAGGAATGCCGGCGTTTATATCGACATTCTGATGGAACTTGTCATACTAAAATTGATTATAATCTTCATGACATAAAAAAACAAAATTTTCAGGATTTGATATAGAAACAGTGTGAAATGGAAACATTTTGATTTATCTATTTTATTCTGATCAATTTTGGAGAGGTGTCAAAATAACTTGTTTTCTTTTCACATTTGTATCGTTAAACATATGAAAAATTCAGATGCAATTGCCATTCATATTTACTGTACAGAACCTTATTACATCCGCTTTAAAATTTACTATGAACATAAATTCTTTATCTAATGTCCATATATTTACGCAAATAACTTAAAAATTAATTTAGGAGTTTAACAAAATTGATCGAAATTTAAAATCTCAGGCAACCTGCAAATTCTTTCAGGATCTATATCGACGTGCTTTTATCTTTGACAAGCTCTTTGCTGTCAAAGGCAACCAATGGTAAAAAGCGGGCCCAGTTAATTCAGAGCATACAGTGGACCTAAGTTCTTATTAACATATTTTCTTACAATGCATCTTATTCGCATCATCATGGTTATAATCGTTTAACCGTTGATATAATGTACAACAGTATTTATTTAACATTTCCTTCGATGTCCGTAAGGGGTCTAAGCGACGTATTTCACATATCATACGAGTCCATGAGAGTCACAAGTTCTTTGCAATTAATCCAATGACTCATATAGAGTAAAAGGAACAGCACCACAGAAAATACGTCAATGACGGGTATCAATGACAAAGCTAGGAACGGTACCAGTTGTGTTTCCTTATCACCTATAAGTGTTGCCAACTCTTATAACCGGGGTGGGGGTTACAATGAAGGAAGCATGATAGGTGAACATTTTTTGAGACGTTTAATTAAGCTTTTTTAAAAAGAGTCGTTTGTAACAGCATCTTTAAATATAATTTTACACTTCACTTTTTCGATTGATCAACATAATTTTACGCAATTAGTATTTTCTACCCTTTCTTGCTAATGGATTGTACATGTAACGGACTGTATCTTCCTGGTGAATAATTAAGGCACGTAGGAAGACGCGAAGAGGATTGTCTTAATTCGGAAGTAGGATCTGTAAATAATGATGGTAGCGGAGTTTGGGGGTTTCGATCGTAGGATCTGGAATAATGGTAGTAAAGTTGGGGATTCGGTCGTAAATCAGGAAAGATAATTGCAAACGCCACTCCTGGAATACAACTCATCCGATACCACTAAATCTTTAAGTTAATCTCGTTGGTGTGATATTCTTTTTGTATTTACTTGTGTCTTTACAATCCAATTCTTTTCTTATTAATTTGGCTTTTGGGGAGGGGTAATACCACTGTATATGGACATGTACGCGCGATGAAAAGGAAAGCAACGTTACAATTAAAGAGTCTAGAAAATCTTAATAATTCATAGAAGTCACCTTCTTTACCTCGTCATTGGAATTTTGTTGTATTCTGCCAAAGTTTATTACATGAAGTTAAATAGAGATTCCCAAACACATATTAATAAACATAATGTCAACTTGAATGTTCAGATCATGGCCATGCAACGATTTTATAGTGGAGAACATGTTATTTTCAAGGTCAACATTTCACACATGAATATCTTCCTCCTTATAAACAGAACACACTACTTCCGGAGAAAGAAACGTTTACTGTTGTATACCTTGGTACTTGCCTAAACCGCGGGTCACTCCTAGAACAAACTCGGCCATGTTCAAGAGGAAAGTATCCTTTGCTATATAACCAAATACATTTCCAGTTGGAAGTACTCTTTGTTTTGAACAATCGGCTTCGGGTACATCTAGGCCTTGTAAATGTTATGCTGGTAAAATTGCAACGCATTTTAACGAACTGAACATATATGATTTATACATATCGTTAAAGATGAAAACAAGCAACATACGTTGATCATACAAAAGGAGAGTTGTGTGTCAAAATACCTTAACGAAACAATATCAATTTATTTCTTCTCAGAATGAGATATAGCAACATATGTGTTTAAAATACGTTGTATGTTTCACAAAGGCACATATATACATATATGGTGTCAACACGTCGAAAAATTTGTTCCTCTTTAATCAAAACCTTGATTAAAATACTTTACCAGGTAAAATAAAAATGGGGAATAGTGTATAAACTTTAAAAACTACAATGAAAACAATGTAAACACCTGTAAAAAAATAACAATGACCCCGGACATTAATATCATTTAAAAGAACAGCGCAGGTGCAATATAATATCTTCCTATCCTGTATCCCTATCGGTATTACCCAACTAGAAGACACAGGTGACAGCTTAAGGTAGGCAGAATTTAATAAGGTTCATAAAATACTATTCATATTCAAATGCTAAATGTACATGTATTAATGAAGATTAATTATGAAAACGTTTATTCATGTCGGCATATTCATTCGTATATTAACGTCATATCAATAATTTGTAAAGTATTTGTGCGAAAGCGTTGCCCCCCCCCCCTTTCATTTTTCAGTTTTAACAGATGAAAGGAACATATTTAATTTTTTTTAATTTTGCATATATATATGTGTGTGTGTGTGTGTGTGTGTGTGTGTGTGTGTGTGTGTGTGTGTGTGTGTGTGTGTGTGCGATAAGGTTTTTTCTTCTTCAAACTTTAAAATAATTGTGCTTTTAGATGAAGAAATTTCTTCCGCTATTTGTCGCAGCTTTTCTGCTCGTAAACATGTTTTACCTCGGAGAAGCAGGTTTGTCTCACTTAATATATTCGAATTCGAATTTCATAAACTTTGATTTACTATCTAAATCTAAGATATGGTTTTAAAAAATCGCTTTTTTTTATTTTAAAGCATCTACGACGTCTGTCGTTACTACCACACCCGCGCCTCAGCCGACGACCACGACGCCTCAGCCGACGACTGCCGCCTCAGGGGGCGGGGCTCTCCTCGTATCTCACGTGGTCTTTTTGGCTCTCCTCCAGCTACTGATTTAATAAATGATCAATGAAACTGTCGCAGATTAAGAATCAAAATATTTGAAAGTACAATTTTATTGATGATTTTTTTTACATAGATACCAATGTTCAAATGTTAACTTTATCCACGGTGTAAAAAAGTGAAATTCAAACGGTTTTATAAAAATTAATGTGTTTTTGTGAGGAAATTATATGATCAGTTGAAATCTGAATAAAGAGTGACAAACGGTATCTTCTAAATGTGTCCTTAGTCTATAGTACTTGTTTCCTCAATGTACAAAGCTGTGATTTTTTTTTATCTTAATATATGATCATTTTTCACATATAAATATTACCGCTTTACACGGAAGATTTTTTTTTCACTAAATATCCCAAAATTTGTATTTTATTTCTTAGCTGATCCACAGAAAACATAATTGCTAGTGCTCTCGAGCGCTAGCAACTACGTTAGTCTTTTTCACTGGAATACGCATGCTCGACTCATTAGCAGGGGGTTCTGGGAATACTGTACTACGATAGATAAACTGTACCATTTGAATTTCGTTTTGTCATCTTCATATGAAGTTACTTGTTTTATTGTAAATGTAAAAAAGTAACAGTAGCTCAGATCTTAAAATGCAAAGTTATTTCCAATATTATGATAAAAAGCTATCTTTATCTTAAATTCCTTCAAGCTCGGAAAACAACTTCGGATATGTTTTCCGAGCTTGTCGGAAAGTTCCGAGAAGATACGATTTCTTCAAAAAGGAACCAATGGTTCTTGAAAATTTGATGGTTACAGCGCTAGCTCACCAATTTCTTTAAAAGATAAGCTTGTATAGCATTATGATATTTCTTTGGATAAATTAGATATTCTTTGCACATCTTTTCAGTATGAACACAAAGAAAACATGAGAACTTTAAATAGGCGGGTCCTATGTAATCAACAGAGGAGAAGACATGATCTAAGTCAAAAACTATATACGTTTGATAAATGTCGTTCTTAATTTACATGAGTCTTTAATTTAAAACGGCACCTTTGCTTAATATTTTGGTATATAATCACACAGTGGAAATTCATTTGCTTAGAAAACTTATTTGAAAATTATAATAATTTTTATAAAAATTTTAACTATAGCCTTTTTGTTAGATTCTCAGTTCATATTTTTGGGGGCAGATTTTTATTTGAAGATTCTAACAAAGAAGATGTGCTAACAGATGTCCCCAAACCTACCCAATTACTTCCTGATTATATAAAGAAATGTTGTAAACAGAGATATAATCTGTAATGTTCACATTAATTTAAACTGTTAAACAAGCATCTCTTTTTTAACCGTATTAGAACCATTTTAACAAGAGGTTGGACTTTGGGTAGTTGTGTCAAACAGCAATGTGACGTAGGCCTGTCTATTTCATTGCTGGCCACTCAGCCACTGCTCTTTGAAATCGACAAGATTTGTCTGGCTTTTGAGGCAAGACTACGAAATCGGTGCATATTTCGCTTGAAACCGCGTCATTTTTAACTTGTTTTGATGCGAGAAATAGACAGCTACGTCCAACCGAAAGTCCAAGGTCTTGTTATAATGGTTCTAATCATTTTCAATAACAAAAAGTATTGTTTATTTCATTAAAAAGTAAACCCTTTCCAAAACTTCGCTAATCTTTGGTCATCATTACATGCATAACTATTTCGCCAACGCAAAAATTATGTTTACACTGCACAAATTCCATTTAGGACCATAATAGACTAGTCTGTATGAGTTAACCTGAACCTGCAGGAGATTAGTATCACTCACTCTAAAAAAATATATCCTATGTGTAGCAAGTTTGCTTTCTGAAAGATTTCTCTTTTCTATGAAAAAAAAATGGAATCAATAGTGCAGAGATAGATTGCCATGTCATCCTCCGACAAACCAGTCAACCCCCCCCCCCCCCCCCCAAAAAAAAATAACCCCTCAACTGTAATTTGATAAAAACAAGATGCAATACATTCATTTCAGTAATATTGATTTATAAATAACTTTCATTTGTCTTTACTTTATACATCTATCATCTTTACACATACAATTATACAGTACTTTCAAATCACAATATAAAATACATAAACAGCAGTCTTGGTCAAGATATACAACACAATTCCCCGGTCAATAGACATTCCCTGACAGTTAGTCTAAGATCCTGCTTCTCCCACGTGTCCCCTACTTTGTTCAGATGAGTGTCTTTTCGTGCTTCAATGAATTCAGGAAGTGGGGCTGACCAGTTTTCTGGGGGTGAGGAACGATACTCCCACACATTGTTAGCTTGCATCATTTTCTTTTCATTGTCCATTTTCTGTTTTTCATAAGCTATAAGGTCATTCTGTGAAAATGAAATTCCAAAATTATAAGAATTCTCAACAGATGATTACAAGAATTATTATATAAATTATAAATGTTTCAGAAAAATAAATTTGAAAAAACAAACAAACAGGGACAAATGTTAACAAACTAAAGAAATCATTCAAAAGTCAATGATAGGCAATCTCAGTGGGCACTGTTTCTTTTGTTTGATGACAAGAATGATGACAAGATAGTGAGGTGTATATAATAACCATTGATAATAAAACAGTGGCGTATCATTGTACGAACCATGGCATCCAACGAGTCCTCTCCCCCTCTCTCCATAGCATTACATTTTTCAAAGACATTCAATAAGGGAGTGCAGTCCGTGTCCTTGCCATTGACATAGCGCTGTCTGATACGTGATGGTGCAGCTGTGTAAAATAAATGTACATTGTATGATACATGTATACAACATGGTCATATAATACACTGCCCTGAGAAAAGCAACAACTCTGTAGAAATTACTCTTCAATTTACTAAAGACATTGTAAGGAAATATCAGGCATTAAAAAATGAGAGGGTAGTATTAGGGTGGAATCCTAATATAAGATATTTCAGGGGAAATAAACCATTTTTTATCTTTCTTTTTGCTGTAAAGCAAGAAGAACAAATGAATTTCTGTATTGACTGACATTTTACATGTACCTTTGTATGCCCAAAAGGGCCCAGAATTTGGAAATAAAATTATCTTATCTTAGAAAGAACATTATACCGTATAAAGAAATAAAAGATGAAATGGGCTGACTATGGTTGCTCTGAAATAAAACCTAAATCAATGAATTCACTAACAAACATAGCCTGTATAATTCCCAGTAAACAAACGATTTATCTTAGATTGAACGTTTAAGGGACTTGGACACGATTTGAGCTCAACATTTTAAAATTCATTTTTCTGTTTTAAATGTTTAGAATGGATAATATGGGTATTTATAATGCTTTGTCAAAATTTGAAAGTCAGATATTGAGTTATAAGCAAGATACAGAGTTTGGAACTCTTTGTTTCTAAACAAAGCTCGAGCCTTGTTATTGTTTAAATATGTGTTTTATTGGTATAAGTTTCAATCAAATGTTGCTTCTTCTATTGATAATATATTTTATAAACCCATTGAATAGGTTTGCCTTGTTTCCCACAAGTTAATATATCAAAGAGATGGTAATTCCATACATTACATTATTTGTAAACAAATATAAAACTCAAGCTTTGTTTACATAACAATGCGTTCTTTCCTTGTATCTCCCTTATAACTTGAATTCTAACATTCAAAGGACTATGTGCGGTATGGTCAAATATCTGCCCCCGATTTTAACCAATTTTTAAATAGTATCGTATAAAAATAAAATCTTCACAAATTATTGTATAGAGGATGCCTATAACTATAATAATGATTTTAGTCATCATTGCTCTTTCGCTGTGTATCTATGACGTCACCTAAATGGCCCAATTCCGGCAAATTTGCAAACAAATGAAAATATTCTCATTTTTGCTCTATATTTTGCATTCGGAAGTATAGAGCGCAGGTCTGCTCAAGTGCGATTTTAACATATGTTTTTCTTCAGATAGTTATACACATTATACTAAAATATGGTACTTGAGCAAGCCTGCGCTCGATGTTTCCCAGTCGAAAAACCATCGGAAAACACCCATATTTTGCTACAAAACATCAATTTATCAAAATAATGCAATATTCATGACGTCATTTCTACATTATGACGTCACTGTGGTGATAACCTTTTACACCTTTATTTCCAATATGATTTTAACTATCTTTCACCTTATTTTCAAGCTCTTTCTAAAACTTTGATTTTGGGGGGCAAAAATTGCATAAAACCGCACTTAGTCCTTTGGTCAATCATTTAAAATGTGCAAGTAAACCATTTTATATATTAAAAATTAAAATTTTGTTCTAAAATCACGTCCAAGTCCCTTTAAAATGCACTTTTCAGTTCATCATTCCAGATCCAGATTTATAATCATATATACATACCAAAGCATGCTTCACATTCTCTCCAGTATGTAGCGCACGGTCTTATCTGGAATCATTCAATAGAAACTAAATTCAATACTAGTCAATTCGATGTACCGGTCAAAAGCGACAATAATGATGAAGAGATGAAAAAAGAATTAAGTAATTGTGACGGTCAGACCGGTTCGAATACCGGCGCCAGATAGCTCAGTTGGTAGAGCACCTGACTAGAGATTCAGGGGGCCCGGGTTCGAATCCCGGTCTGGTCCGTCATTATTTCTCCCATCCCGTTACATTTGGTGCCGTGACCAACCCCTGGAACTGACAGGTGAACTCCTGCCGGGGGAAGAGCCTGGGGTGATCTTCGGGGACGAAGATCATTTAAGGGGGGAGGAATGTGACGGTCAGACCGGTTCGAATACCGGCGCCAGATAGCTCAGTTGGTAGAGCACCTGACTAGAGATTCAGGGGGCCCGGGTTCGAATCCCGGTCAGGTCCGTCATTATTTCTCCCATCCCGTTACATAATCATTTGATAAAATAAATGTTTACCTTAACATTGCGTCAATTAATAACTGTATATATTTGCCCATTATTATCTTTACAATTTAGCATCCCCTTCCCATACGTTGTTTTGTACCAATTTAGCATCCCCTTCCCATACGTTGTTTTGTACCAAGTTTGATTAAATTTTATGATACGTTCGAAAATCCTCTATTGTTAATTTTGTCAATGTGCTATTTTCATAAAAATAAAGGAAATAACAGAACTTAATACTAAAAACAAACATACCAGATTTGCATCGGGGTGATTCTTTATGTATTCCTCTCTACTTTTCACTGTTTCTGGCGAGTTTCCGTTAAAAGACTCCTTGAAGTCGGTAACGGGCGCTGACATCTTGTTTTTTAAAAAGTTAACTCTTACCACAGAAATTCACAAATAATAACGAATATTGTACTTTTAATTGGATAGTTGAATACTTCACTTTTATGAATAATCAAAATAACTTAATTTGGGCATAAGGTAAAGAAAATACTAATAAACTAACAATCTTTACACCAGAACGGAATAGTTTACATTCGAGCTAACAAATGTAATTACTACTTTCACTTTGACTCAATGATGACATACTACGTTTGTCGGTGTTTTTTCTCAAATAATATTTTTTTGAAACAATACAATTTGCATGTGACATACAAGGATGAAGAGCAGTTTAAGCATGACTATTTACAGGTAAAATTAAAAACAGAAAGTTTTGAAACATTTGAAAAATTCAAGTTTTTGCCACTTACACAATCTTAGGTCCTAAAATGCTCATGAATTGATCATTCTTTCTTGGTACCTGTCAATGTATTTGAATGTACCTGTGTGTGGGCATGAAATTACATTAATTTCTCGTATGGATAAACAAAATTATACACTTTTTTATGACTGTAGATATGCATAAAACTTGCTTGCTGAAGGTGTTTCTCTTGTAGATTTATGCCGATTTTTTTTCACCTAAAGTTATTGTCGGAGCATATGTATATGATGTCACGATAAGTCAAGCATGGATTTTATCAAGTTTATTTGCAAAGTGTGTATTACCTTACTCTACCATAAACGTTGCCCTTCATTTGTTCTTTTTACTCTATTCTGAGTATGATTCCGCCTTTATAGTGTACCTCTTTTAGGGTGGGTAGAATCTCAAATTGTGCCATATATTTAGACAATTTTTGGTCTTTTCTTGATGTTAAAGATATTGAGAAAACGAGGTTGTAATACAGAAGAAAAAATTCGGGAAGCATGTCGAGAGGTATGTTTTTAGATTTTAAAAAAATGTGAAATTTTATATTTTCATGTTATATAATATTTTTTTTCATATATTTGGAAATATAGTTTCGACTGAAAATATATAGACAGTATTCTTTTACTTATTAATAAAAACTCAAAATTAATGCATTTTGCCTTCTATCATAAGAACAGTTAAAAAATGTACATATGTTAACTCCAAAAATAGCCTGGTAAAGCACCCTGCACATTTGGGGATTACTATGTTTATATTCAATTAAAGAAGAAATAATCTATCATGATGGTAAATTTTCTAAAACTGAAAAACGTCGCGTGTGTTCTGAACTATTTTTGTAAGATAGCTATTCATACACAACAACCAGTGTAGGACAGGCCAATAAATACCAGTTGATAGCTGATGAAAACAACAATAACATTATTGGATATAACTGTGTATGAAGTACATGTATGTGAATATTTAAACGTAGATTCAGAAAGAAATCAGCAGAAGGCGACATCTGGGAGAAGAGAGTCTGAAAAGGAGGAACGTTATCTCCTCTCATTACACTCCCGTGCATCCCGAAATCTATCATCTGAAGGTTGTCACAAACTTAGAAGAATTTAATTGCTAGGACTGTATTTCAACGGTATTATAAAGTTTAAGGTACTTTTACCATAAACTCTTTTTCTCTGTAGGAAGAGTACCTAGCATCTGAATTTTTAGCTCTAGTCCAGGCATGTAAAGCTAATAAATCGGCGTCACTTGAGGAGATCTTTGACAGAATTAAAGTGGAAAAGGGTAAGTGACCACGTATAAATGTATCACTATTACCATTGATAGTTAACATTTATACTTTCTTAAATTTTGATTGGTTTTCTATGATGTTCATTTATTCCTCGAAGGTTAATTAATATTGTTGCTATTAATATTAGGCAATACACAGTTGATAAAAATTTTCATTGCCATTTTAATCAGCCGAGAGAGTGTATACCTTTCCTATTTTTACGGAGGAGTTCTGCCGCCTGTTTGTTGAAGAACTATCACACTTTGAAGATAGCGATTGTCCTAAAGGCAGGCCAAACACAATGAATAAATACGGGGTTAGGAAGATTCATAAATTAATTTATTTAAAAATATATATCATGTTATTCAAATTTGTATAATTCAATAGTGTTTGAATCACAGAATTTTTTATAGAGGTATCGAATTCACTATATTGCGTTTCAAAATTTAGAAAACATAAAAATATGAGCATTCAACATTATTTTATTCTTTAACCAGGAACAAATGCCTCTGTTTTTATGTTACAAACTACAGAAATATGTATACTTATTCATCACCTTGTCTTCTGCTGTCTTCAAGAATTTTTATGTTGAGTTTTTATAACAGCGTATCTTTATACAAAACTTGAGTGTGAGGAACATACTAGTACTGTAAAATTCTTAATTTACGCGAGTGCTTAATTTTTTTGTATTAAATCGCGAGAATATGAAACTGCATTCACCAATTTTTGTTATTATGTCATACTGTTCATAACTGTCTGAAAAATAAAAGCGAGGATTTTAAAATCCACGACGGTTGCTTCTCGCGATTTTACGCGGAAATTAATTCTTCGGAATCTTCAGTAAGCCAGAAATTTAGGATATTGAAAAGTTGATATCTGCAGATCCGAAGCGGACGAAAGTGATGATAAGAACAAGTTTACGAAAACAGTTTTTAGAATAGTTATCGAGTAAAAAACAACAACTCTTGAACAGTGGAAAGTAAACTCATATTTTGCCATTCAACTCTCGCTAGGGGCTATGTTCTATCCACGTAGAAAGGCAAAACGTGTTTTGGATCATTACATTTCTCTGTTCCTGGAATGTAAGCATGTTGTAATACTTCGATATCTTTGAATCATCCAGGTGTTGCTGAATGAGCTGGGGTTTGACGAGGACTTTCTGACGCCATTGCGCGAGCACTACATTGCCGCCATCACCTCCCTGATGTACCCTGACTGGGGAGGGGCTTCCCTGGACTCCCACAAAGCGTTCGTGGTCAAGTACAAACTAGGTCAAGACACGGACCTGAATTATCACTACGACAATGCGGAGATTACTTTGAATGTGTCACTAGGGAAAACTTTCACTGGCGGCGAGTTGTACTTCGGTGACATGTTCAGACCTCGTGAGACTTCCAACCAAAATGCGAGATTTACTGAGATCTCGCACGTGCCATCTATAGCGCTGCTGCATAGAGGACAACACAGACATGGGGCCTCACCGATAACTAGCGGGGAACGGTATAACTTAATAATTTGGATGCGATCTTCGGCAGTTAGAAACGCGTGCTGTCCCATGTGTTTTGAGGAACCAGATCTAGTTCCGACTGTCGGATTTGGGGACGGATTTACAAAACAGACAGAAACAGTAGATGTTTGTACTGTTTGATTTGATATAATATGTTAAAGTATGTATCACACTCACATCTAATATGTCTTTCAATATAGTAAATGACTAAACGATGTGTTTAACACAGGAAACGTCCTGATTTTTATTCCCTCGCTATCAATGCAATGATATACATGTACGATGAACTTTTTTTCTGCTTCAGACTTAAACTTTGTATAATTATGCCCGTCATTTCCAACATTATTTGATTGGTTTTTTTTTTCAGTTGGATGATATATATCGCTGAAACAGTTATCTCTCATGCAAACTAGAATATCCTTCTTTACCGGTCCTCAACAGCAAAGTCAATATTGCTCAAGGAATCATTGAAACTGTTTCAGTATCATGAAAAACAATTTTTCAGATTAATTCATTTTTATTTATTTATTCATCTTACCAATTCAGATTATTTAATTTTTAGAACAATGATAAATATATGACCCATTATTTTGTTGATTATAATTTCTATTTCCACTCATGCTGGGTTTATGGGTAAAGTTTAAAAGATGTATTCAATATTTATGGCCAAAGTAAGACAACTGGAGAACCTGGCAAACAAGATGCACCGAAATTGTAGACACTGGTTAATTATTTGTTCTAGAAAATTTACTGTTGGAAATAATAAACTGGTTCGTTATATATCCGACTTCTGGCCTTCAATGGATGTACATATTTACTTAATACATTCAGCACGCAAGGCTAGATCTTATCCAGTCTCCTTGTTTCATTAAAGTTTTTTAAAATTCAAAGAATTTTAAATGGTTATAGATAAATTAAAATTCTATGAATTTTAAAACATATAGATAAGATCAGTGCTTTATATATACAAGATACGTGTGGATTTGAAGCTAACAGGGAAGAAACACTGTAACATTTTCGGAATTGTTTAATAAAAGTATTGCATGGTTTTCCGTAAATATGGTAATCGTAGATCAAAATTAGTTGCTTTATAATTATATGCAATTTCTATGGTCGCCAATTTTTTTTCATCTTTACAAATTACGAGATATAAATTTTCATAATATAATTAACATTATCATAATTCATAATACAAACGGCAGTGAGGAAAAGAAGATAATGCATAAAATGTACATAAACTTTATATGTAAAGGGAAACCCAGAAAAACAAGTAACCAACAAATTAAAATTACAGTACAGGTAATCCGTAAAAAGTGATAAAAGTTTGTAAAATATAAACAATGCATCAATAACGTCCTCAAAATGGAAAATAATGAATAGAAATCGACTAATTAAACAACAAGCAATATATATTTAAATTATCCAATGTCTATGATTGATATATATGACCGGTCAGTGCTCGGGGGACAGGGAGTCCGAACTGTCGTACAGCGGCACCCCCTCCGAGTACACGTTGTGGGACCGATTCCTTGAGGGCGGTCGGCGCTTCCGGTTCTGTATCAGGATTTCCTGTAATGAAAACGTGTCGAAATTTTTTTTATATGGTCGTATGATATTTATATTTTTAACCGTTAAGGTCATGAGACCCCCCCCCCCCCAAACCAGTTTCAAAAGTAATTTTGATATATTATTTAAGTTTATTTTATCAATTCACAACATAAACTAGGAATCTTGTATATAGTTTATATATACAGCATCAAAATATAAGGGAATTAATAAAAATAAATGTATATAAAGAAAATATATGATTCTAAAAAAAAAAGATAAAAGTTTCTAGCCGTAAGTGTAAATTAGTGGCTGATATTAGCATGCAAAGATTTAGGAATAATAAATACCAACTGATCATAAAATATAAGAGGATAATTATAAGCAAAACTTCAGAGAAATATATAAAATTAAATATTCTGTAGGTCTAAGAAAGTAGAACCAGCATAATTGATTACCTATTTTTCCTCAGACGACTTCAATAGATTAACATAGAAGTGGTTTGAATAACGATAATCACAAAGGATATTTTGCACAAACTTTTACTATTAGAATTTATTGAACACTTGGCATGAAAATTGATCAAAACTAGCATACCGCTGAAGGAATTCTGGTGACCACTTCATCAGTCCGCGTGGATTTGTTGGTAGAGTTGATGTACTTCCATGCTTTCTTTGCCTGATCACGTGCCTTATCCGTCACTTCCGCTTTGACTGTTACACCAAAGATGTCTTCATGGAAACGATTGGATTCCTATGAAATAATGAACATAAACAATACAAATCAAAGAAATTTTGATTTCTAGAATCATGTTTCCAAGAGAATCGCAAAGTGAAATGGGCGAAATAAAAAAAAATGAGTAAATTCAAGGTTTTTATCTTGAATTCAGTAGAGGATTTTACCCGTAGTTTCAAAAGGTACGACTGAGCCTGCTCCGAGGTCATCTTCCCGTGCTCCTGGATTATTTTGGACAAAGTTGTCGTTACATCTGACGCCATGCCTACGTCACCACAAACAAAAAAATGGCCACCTTTCTTCATTATGCTTTCAAAAATTTGTTGACTGTTTTTCTTCAGTAGATCTTGAACATATTCCTAAAACAGATACATGTCGATGTGAAGTTTTAGTTGCGATACTTGTACATGTTTATGATTGTTTCCAACCTTCTCGAACCTGATCTACGTATATGTAGAAAACGATCCCAATTTATTGTTTTGCTTTGAATGTTGTGTTATAATAGAAGAAACGAACCTTTTTCTTTCCGGGCTCCCGCGATAAAGCAACATTGACCTGAGATAAAACACCTTCCTTTGCGCATGCGTTTAATTCAGACTCATAGATATGGTCCACGGTAGACTGCCTACAGCCGAAGTACAGACTCATCTCACCCCATCCTTGCTTCTCTCCATCTAAATAACGAAAATACATTGAAAATTGATTAACGAAATGTTTGTTTTTTTGTATTCGTTATAATATGTATATGACTGTATGAAAAATTCCCATACAATAGCCTACTCACGCGATGGAGGAGGAAGCATTTCTCTCTCGATTTTACGTTGCTGCCAGAAGCTTCTGAATGGTGCAATTCCGGTCCCTGGACCGACCATGACCACGGGGAGAGTTGAATCGTCCGGAAGATGGAAACTAGGTGCCCTGAAAATTAAAAATATTCAATTAATGATTTCCACCTTTTATTTAGTCTGCCATAACGTTACACGTTACAAGGTCCTTTACCACCCTGGTACTTACATTCTAACCACACAAGGAATGGTTTCTCCGATATCACATTTGTTCAACCAGGAAGAGCACACGCCTTCATGCACTGGCCCCACACCACCTGCGAAGATAAATTATACCGTAGGCCTATGTATTAAATTGTATATACCTGTACTTGCTTTCAGTGATTATCCTAAAATATTACCATTGCCAGATGTTTTTTATGAAGATACTGTATTTTAAAGATTATGAAAGAACGTACCCATGGTGTTGTATTTAACGACGGCGACTGTGGCATGAATTTCCCCGGGATATGCTTTTGGCGAGGAACTGATGCTGTAGAATCTTTGCTGCAACAGCGGAAGTTGTGTCATCAGAAGCGTGGGATTTACTCGCAGTGAAGGAAACTCCTCAAAGACTTCCACCAAGTTTGGGTTCCTCTCATGCTTCCAGTCTTCATAGGCGTGTATATCCTGTTAAGAAGGCATGAAATGATTAATTAATTTAAAAAAAAGGAATACCTGGTAGGTTGACTTTATATATTCTTAGATCGATAGACAGAGAGTTAAATCAAACACCATAAAAATTATATCAAATGACGTCATAATCCAAGTACATTTGCAAGGTTTTCCAGCCTATCTTTATCACTTTCCCAAGTAGCTTGAGACGCCAGTTGCTTCAGCATGTTGATACTAGGGGGCGTAGTGATATCTAGGTACCGGGAGAAAGCCGTGCGCAGTGAACAAATCGGAATTTTCTCTACCTGTTCCCAAATCTTTGACGAACCTAAATAAGCAAAGTTTAGGCCAATAACAGTCATTCGAGTTTGTTTTTGCCTTAAAAACATGCTTTAAACTATACACCAATGTAATAAGTTACCAAGAGGTGTTGATTTTTCTTGCAGGATCTCTGTTTTTATTATTTGATCCGCTGGAGGGGCGTTATGAAGTCTTGCCAGAATTGATTCTACCATATCCGGCGAGTTTTTGGGAAAAATGGCCACGTGATCCCCAGGTACATAGGCCAGCTCCGAGGCGCCATAGGTGTCCAGTTTGATTAAGATTGTCTGTCGGCTGCAAAAATAGTATGCAGTAAATTAGACCAGAACCATTACGTATGTATGTTGTATAAATGTCTTTGATTGTCTTTGCTTCGTTGACATGGATTCTTACCTTGAATTTTGTGATTGTAATTGTGTTCTCTCAATCAGCTTACAGGGTAGCACAGTTTTGTTGTGTACTTTGGACAAAGCTATAATTTGAAGAAAAAAAGAACCGTTCATTACTGAAATATCTGATAAAATAGGAAAAACGGAGGAGGATCACTTTTTATAAAGAGACAATAGAACAATCATGTGCTTGTTATTAGTCATGTGTGTACCTTCTGTTATTTTCGGCTCTTTGTCTGCCGGGGTGAGTCTGAATTTGCCTGGGGACCAGGTGAAGTCTGTCTTGGACAGGGAACTGGTCGCCTCACTGATGCTGCTATCGTCCCCGACACAGAAAGTTTCACAAGCAGTCTGATGTTAGGGAAAAAGTCAATAATCAAATATTCACATCCACTGAGTAGATTCTCCCTTATTTTTTTCTATGAGGCTAGTTTGTGAACAGAAACTGGGACTAAATATGACCATCTTCAGTGCCATTTACCCGCTTTTGAACATCCGACTGAATCATCGAAGGGCAAAATAAACCTCCAACAGTGGGATGGACAACTGCGGAATGGACACTTTTCCGGCGTTGCGCACCCCTTTCCATTCACACTATGGACCAAAGTTTAGTACCAAATGGTAGGGAGTCCGCCATACAATAAGTCGTTTGTTAAAAATATGTTTTCTACTTAATGGTTCACGGTGCAACTATAAAGTTTATACTTTTGCAGATAACTCTTAATGAACTTTTTTGTTCATGCTTGATTGGTATATTAGTTTTAGCTTTATTTGAAATAACAGTAAGCACAGACATTGCAGTAAAATATACTCAGTAACACATTTCGCTAACTTTAGGTTTTGAAATTTTGCCATTGCCCACCGCCTTCATACGGCAATGAACCATATAAGAATAAACAAATGTTTTGATAGGAAATATTAAAACAATTATATGTAATCCCCACTGGATACCTTAAACGTTTCTTCTGCCCATTGCCGGAAAGACTCCTCTTGTCCACAAAGTTCATCCCCCTCCATCATCTTATTAATTCTCATTCCTCCTAAAGAGTTGATCATGTTGTCTACAAAGTGGGCGAAGGCACAGAAATTCGGATATGCTCTGGAGCCGAGGCCAAACACCGAATAGTGAACATTGGCCAGAGGCCCATCGTCTGCGTCCAGATTTCCCGTCGTATCTGGTGACGTATCACCTTTGTCGTCTGACTCACTCGGGGTACTCATCTTGAAGTAGGACATGGACAAAGGTTCCCCACTGCATTAACAAAGATATATCAGACTTAATTATTTATGAAATTATACACAAGACTCAGAGAGAGAGAGAGAGAGAGAGAGAGAGAGAGAGAGAGAGAGAGAGAGAGGTCATAAGATATATTTGCATAACTATACTCAACAATATTTTTCACTTCGTTATTAGTGAATTCTATACGTAAAGTATTTCTAATGATACCGTAATATTGGATAACACATGATTAGAGGAATAATTAGTATAATCGGCCTTTTTGGTCTTAAGATCATGCACTATGAGAGAGTTCTATCCTCTCTAAATACTATTGATGTTAACAATTTAAGCAAAAAACATGTAGCTGATATCTTTACAAACACTGCTAATTTACTTTTAAACTCCGCTCAAAAACATTTGGCACATCTAAAATTAATCATAATCATAGTAAAAAACCAAAGAAAACAAAGGACTGGTTTAATACGGAATGTTTTATAGCCCGTAAAAAATATCGAAGATCGAAACGGTTATATAGAAAGTATGGGTCAATCATATTCAAGGACGAGGTTCGGGAAAGTGAACGTAAATATAAGAAAATCATGGACAAAAGCATGAAACAGTATAGAAAAACTATAATGACAAAAATAAGAAAACTTAAGAGCAAAGACCAAAAAAAAAAACTACTGAAAAATAATAAATAAAAAAATAAATAAAAAATGTAATGTTAATATAAATCAATTTTACGAATATTTTAAAAATATAAATAAGAGTGACTTAGAAAGTAACGAATTTGTACCACACGTGGACTCAGATGCAGATGAATATTTGGATGGTGTTATAACTGAAGAAGTTAAACAAGCTATAGCCAATTGTAAAAATAATAAAAGTGCTGGAAGCGATTGTATTTTTAATGAATATATCAAATCTTCAGCCAGTCTTATGTTGCCCATTTATGTTAGATTATTTAATGTTGTGTTTGAAACTGCAATATTACCTGAAGCTTGGATTGTGGGTAATATCCTGCCTTTTTATAAAAACAAAAGTGATGATAATCTCCCAGAAAATTATAGACCAATTACCCTTCTTAGTTGCATGGGTAGATTATTTACATCTATATTGTCCAAACGATTGAACACGTATGCCAACCAACAAAATATTTTGAATGAGAATCAAGGTGGTTTCAGATCAAATTATTCTACTATAGATAATATATTTACTTCATTCATTGATTGAATTATCTTTGATGTTAAAAAAGAAAATTTATTGTGCATTTATAGATTTTAAAGCTGCTTTTGACATTGTATGGAGAGTAGGACTATGGCAGAAGCTTATACAAAATGGTATTACTGGAAAATGCTTTGATGTAATAGTTAAGATTTATTCTGAATGTAAGTCGAGAATTGGTGTAAATAATAATTTTTCTGAATATTTTCCATGCAGAATAGGAGTGCGTCAAGGGGAAAATTTATCACCATTTTTGTTTGCTTTATTTCTTAATGATGTAGAATCTTTTTTGATAACAACTAACAATATTGGTGTTTCTACAATATCATATGAAATTGAACATGAGCTTGGGATATTGTTAAGATTGTTGATTATTTTGTATGCTGATGATACAGTTTTACTCTCAGAAACACCCGAAGATCTTCAAAACCAACTTAATAGTTTCCTACTATATTGTCAAAAATGGAAACTTGAAGTTGATATTGAAAAAAAACAAAAATAGTTATTTTTACAAAGGGGCGGATGAAAAATAATGTTTTTTATTACAATGGTGAAGAAGTTGAGATTGTAAAAAACTTTAAATATCTTGGAGTTATATTTTCATCATCAGGTTCCTTTATTCAGACCAAAAAATATGCAACTGAAAGAGCTACTAAAGCTAGGTATGGGATTCTAAAAAAAGGTAATCAACTGCATCTTTCTTTAGATGATCAGTTGCATTTGTTTGATAAGATCGTAGTTCCTATACTGTTATATGGTTGTGAGGTATGGGGATATAGTAATGTTGATATAATAGAAAGAATACATGTTAAATTTTGTAAACTACTTTTTCTTTGTCTTCTACTACAAATTACATGATATATGGAGAATTAGGGAGAGTACCATTAATTGTACACATCAAGACAAGAATTATTGCATATTGGTTAACAATTATTCATGGAAAACAGTCAAAATAGTGTTACATAATGTATAGTTTACTTTATGCTAAATCTGTGAATGGTAAAGAATCCAAATGGCTAAAAAAAACTTGAAATTAATTTTAGATGACAGTGGGTACAGTAATATTTGGATGAATCACCAAGTAGTTAATCATGATTGGCTAATCAAAAGCTTAAAACAAAAACTAACAGATCAGTTTCAACAAAACTGGGAATCAATCTGCAATAATTCTTCAAAAGGTGTTATATATAAGTTGTTTACTAATTTAAACTTTGGATGCCAACCGTATGTTAATTGTAATTTAAGTAATTATATGAAACAAGTTTTAGCTAGATTTCGAACTTCAAACCATATATTACCTATTGAAACTGGGAGATGGAATGACATAGAAAGAAGTAACAGGTTATGTAATTTATGTAACAGAGACATTGGAGATGAATTTCACTATATTTTGTGTTGCACTGTGTTGAAAAACGGAAGAGAAAAGTATATACCAAAATTTTATCTTTTTAGACCATATATTGTTAAATTTAACGAGCTTTTTTCCTCAAACAATGTGAGCTTATTAAGCAAGTTATGTAAATTTATAAATTTGTTAACGAGAAGGCTAAACCTCCTGGTTATTAATCTACATAAAAAAATTGTACTTTAATGCTTCATATATATTTTGTAGAGAACCATTATAATTGTTTACTTTTTTTTCTACTCATGCATAAAGTATATATTGTGTATATGTTTGTCATATTCTCTATGTTGTAAATTACAACCAAAGAGATAAAATAAACTGTTCAAATGTTCAACTGCACTGAGATATTAATTACTGCTTGTTGCCAAGCACTGCTTACTTTTGAGTGTTGTGTGGAGTTTTCATCTCATGTAGACTCTTTGCAAATGCCTGAAATGGAAAAAAAACAAGACCTACATGTAAACTCATATTCCCTGCGCAATAGAAATGTATTTCCATGATAATAAAGGGTTTCAATTCATTTTTGGCTTAACTGTGGCGCTAAAGTCAAACACGAATACAACTCTGATGTTCAGTAAAGTTCAGTGTAGGTTCAGTGGTCGTTGAGATCCATACCTCGCCATTTTCCGGGGGGTCTCCGTTTCCAAAGGTACTGGTCACCACCAGGAGGAGCTGCTCGTGCTCCAGGTAGATAGGGTCGTACTCCTCCATGTTCAACACCTGTAGGTCAAGGTTGACTTGTATTTTATAACTATGTTAAGGTAAGGTGCTTTTGTCGTTTTGTTTGTTTCTTCTATCAGAGCATCAAATATTGTCAATAAAATCTCTATCACTAATAAAAATCTACTGATTTTGTGATATAAGTCAAGCTTACGATTTCACATTGCCATACTATGTGTGATTGAATGTATAAAATGAGTGATATGAGTAAATAGTTCTTACCTTGGCATCGAAGGCGTGTTTGAATATTTCACACAGAGATCGAGCGAACCTCTCGGATTTTCCAGTCTCCGTAGCATAGAGTATCGTACACTTTACTCGCCTTGCTAGAGCTTTTCCCATCAGCTTAGCCGAAAATTTCACTGCCCTGGAAAGTAGTAATGAGTAAAGTAGAATTAAGAATTCCATGTACATATATTGAGAATACATCTATGCTTATTCATATGGTAAAAAAATGACATAAATAAAGAGTGAACCTAGCGAGTTCCCGGAATCCGAACTTGCGCTTGGGTCTGTCGGCGGAGACCTTCCTGTCTCGGTCTTTCTTCCAAATATGTGTCTTCCACGGATCGTCCTATCAAAGGGAGAAATGACATTGAAAAATTATGAGTTAGAATTTGAGATAATGAAGGTGAAAATGTTATCATTTAATTTATGGAAACCTTGTCGCGCATTTTACAAATTTCAAAAGTTTTGATGCGTATCGACATCGCTTGATAATAGCACCATAGACGATTGCTTTACTAATCATCATGGGGTGGGGGCTTTATGTGACTTTATGGAGAGTTGCAATCAGCTGACCATGTATTCGTATGAAGGTTTCAGTTTGTAGAGAAGCATTTCCTGGTGGAACACCTCGGTGAGGGAGCCGCTCATAGGCGGCACTATCCAGACCCAGTCCGCGGGGCACCCTCCCCGCGCCTTCTGCTCGTTCTCCATGTGCTTCATGAACGACTCGGAGGCCGCGTGGTGGTCCGTGATGGTCACGCCCATTTGCTAAAAAAAAGATAATAAATGATGTAAAAAGAAGGCGGATCTACGTAAAGATAGCAATATAAAGATGGCCGATATGAATAAAAATATTGCTGATTGAATGAAAAGATTCCTGATTGAATAAAAAAGATTCCTGATTGAATAAAGAGATTGCCGATCTGAATAAGATCACAGACGATACAATGACAAATATGAACAAGTAAGCAAAGTAAAGAGATTATGGAGATGAATAAAAGGATCAAAAACAGTGTTTAAAGATGGCTGGGCCATCACTTCCGGATACTTTCTTTCATTTGAATAATGCATGGAATGTTTAAGATATCAATTCAACAAAATATCAAAACATAACTAAAAGTGGTTTAATCTATACTCAAAGGGTGTCGTATGACTTTAACGAGGATTATAGAATCCTTTGAGAGTTATCAAAGTCGCTTCTGGCAAAAGATATCCGATTTGTTGTTTGTTTGGGAGAATTTCCGTCTTCATCAATCAAACTATGTCAAACAACAATATTTTTTACACTCAAGATAATACATGTATACTGCCTTACAGAGCTGTTGACTTTCTTACGGACCATTAACTCACATTAAAAACATAAACACACAAAAAGGCATAAGGACCCGACACATCACAGGTGATTGGTTATAAATTTAATTGAATGGGGTGGTAAGTATTTGGGGCAAATAGGTTACAACACCTGATAACTATACAGCACGGCTATGTTAATTTCAACCAGCGCTCGGTCCTTCCACAGTGAAGAGCTCTTCTTGGTATCCAAACCCATCTTTTCAGCAATGGGCTGTAAATTAATAATATAATTAATATTTAAGTCATTTCTTTCTAATCCTGCAAATTATAAGTGGTTTTATATCATGATATTTTTTCTTCACCCGAAACTTTTCTTAACAATGAACCCTGCGTGAACGTAGGATTCAAAAATAGAATGATAACACGATTCTCAATTGATAAATCCATGTACTGTACCAACTCATTTAAAATTCACTTTGATGAAGCTAATGTAGTCGATTACCTGACAAATACATGATTTTTTTCTTCAATATTTAACAAGCTAGCCCATGGCATTCCATTTAAAAGAAGTTGTATTCAGATCATAGTTAAGCAACATAACCTTAAGTAACATGTATTACGCCAATGTAAAAAATGCCACAATTTAAAACCAAGATAGATAAACCGTTAAATTAAATCCATTGCAACAGTGAGTTCATTTATAGTCAATCATGCAATGAACTTAACACGCCGCATTGATAATTTTATAACAGATCCGGTTATAGAAAGATGTCAATAACTCAATAACTACTAGAGCTTAAGATTCAAAAGCCTGCCTTGAGGAGATTGTATCTTTGTACGTCGCAGAGATCCCGGGCCCCTATCTCAGTCCCCATGAACCAGCCGTTAAAAGGGGCCGCCGTGAACTCTAGCCCTCCACAGTCAAACATAATGCAGGACACGGCGGGCAGGCCGTACCAACGAATCCCCATCTCTGCCAGCCAGGGAAACCTATTGAAACATTCAAACAGTACTGGATTTGTCTCGGATGTACAAAATGATTCGTGCATTATGATATACATGTAGAAGCCCAAGACTTAATAAATTGTCAAATTTATCTTTTGCAGTAGATTGCAAAATTTATTCTGTAAAATGTGTTGACTTTTTCATGTTTTGCAATTTAAAACTGATAAGTGACACTAGTTTGACTAAGTGTTGATATTTCTTGGTTTAAAATTATGTCAATTGACAAAAAGTAGATACTCTTAACCTTTTGTGAAATTTTCATGATAATATTATCGATATTGTTGACGGTATAATTTTATTTCTGTATCTTTTCTGTATAATTGTTTGTCACAGAACTTGACATGCAGTGACATGTCTTACTTTGGGTGTTTAATAGGAATCTCCAGGATTAAATCTTGAGGGATTTCAAACATTTCTGGGTCCATCCCGTTAGCCTGTAGAACCAGTGGCAACACGTCCCACATGCCCTCTTTTCCTTTCCAGCCCATCTTCTGACAAACCTGCAAAGCACAGCACTTGCCTTAATAGGCCAATTCTGCTCATTTTACGCTTAGGAAAATAGTCCTCTTAAAAGCAATACATTAAGGGCTGTCTTCGTTCGGAGTTATCTTCCCTGAAATTTTACCTCTGTAAACTCCACATTGGCGGGGTCTCCAATAACGGAACCGTCTGGCTGCTTGTACCCGGCGTACCGAATCAACTGCGCATTCCACACCCGGAAGTCATGTTTCCCGTCAGTTCTTGGAGGGAAGATAGTTATTGCAGACCTTTAAAAGATATATCAGTAATCTATAATCATTTCTGTCGGGGAAGTCCATTATTGCAGCTTATTGTAAGCCCCTTAAGGACTGAGCGAGGATTCAAAATACCAACCTAATGTTGCCTTTATTGGTTCCGTATTTTATGTGATTGCATATGGCTTCAAACATTCCTCGGGCAGTTGTTATATGCCTGGCATCAAAGACCTGATACACGAAATGGAGAATATGTGTTCAAATTAATTTATTTTTCTTTAAGACTACAGTAACTATGCTAGTAGTAAATGGAATAGTCACAAAACTCGGGGTACGCAGTAAAGACTTGCTAACAAAGCTGTCGCTTTACCTGTAATTTATTCCACTGAATTCGCCCTATACATCTTGGAGCGTTTCGCCAAGCAAGTTTAGCGCCATAAGTCAATTTACTGGACGTAAGCTCATATGTGCCAGTCTTCTCAATAGACGCTACTACCTCTTCAAGTCTTTTGTGGTACATTTGGGAATTAACTCTAAGAAAAAATTATATATATTTTTTGTACTTTATGCAAATATTTGCGGACGAAAGATATGTTTTGTTCCAATTTTAATTTTTTATGATGCAGATCTAAAGTTTTAGAAAATTTGAATTTATGTATATATCTTCATGAATAACTAATTTGATCTAATTCATAAAACGAAACATAGGAAATGAAAGATTCTAGGGCTCATCAAGGCAGGTATTACCTTTATGAGACCATCTTTTTGATATAATATGAAAATCATAGTTAATGGTCTATGTTGAAATACTGTATATTACATTGTGGTTTGACACAATATCACATGATATCGTATGATACAATTTTGTATCATAGTATACGTCAATTTCATACTGTATTGTATAATATACTACTTGTCAATACGCTACTATAAAATACAATTTTGTACAAATGATACTATAAATTATTGTCAATATGGCATTGTATCATATGATATTGTGGTCACTATGAACCCAATATACATTACAACTATAATGATATGTATAAATCTACATAGCTGTATGATGTACATGATGTGATTGCTTGTCTGTCTTTCTCTCTTTTTCTTTCTTTCTCTTATAGATAACTGACAACTCTTTTACAAAATATTACTAAGTATGTTATCTATTTATTTATTTATTTGTACCATACATGTGAATTTGTAAAAATGTTTCAAAATGAAAAAAAAATCCCCCCACGTCAAATATGTTACATATTCTTTATGTCATAAAAAACATAATTCTTTTTGGTAGGTGTTAAACAATTATAGATTATGGTTTCTACCATTGTTAATCTTTTGTATTGCAGATCTAAAGTTTTAAAAATTTTGTATTTATGTTTGTATTTTAATGAATAACTAAATTGATTTAATTCATAAAACCGAATATAAAGTCGGATGTCACACCATCCTATCGACTGTATCTTCAGAAGTTGTTTTACGTGTAACGCTATCCTCTTTACAATAATCGTATTAGTACATTATCTAAGTCTTCCCACTTAACACATGATACATATTCTCTGTCTCATAAACAATAGCATTCTTTTCGACAGGTGTTCAACAATTATAAATTATCAACGAGAAAAACTAATTCGAATTTGTTAAGACATCTGTTTTCAAAGATCGATTTATTCTATGTTGGGTGTATTCCTGTGTCTTTTTTATTTGGATTCTTTTCAGTTTGAATCCCGGAGCATGCAAATTGTTTATAAGTGAGGAAAGCACGATGCTTGATTTCCTTCTATCATTGTCTTTACAAGGTATCACGCAAAATCAAGCACCATATGTTACTGGACCTTTATATTTTAATGCGACTATTGTCCTTAACAAAATTTTAGATTCTTGATAATCAAAATTGTTTTGTTCAAATTTAAGTTAGCAAGAATCTGTAACGGACATTGTTAAATTTGTTTTGAGGCACCATCTCAACAATTTCCTGTTAAAACTATTAAAATTGTAATACAAATAGGTAAAACCTTTTTTACAGTGGCATTGGACACCTGTCGATATTAATGTGGGATGGGACACCTCCATGTTGTGACGTATTATTTATCAAAATAAACAATAAAATACGGTGTTATTATATACATGTAGATAGTTACTTTAATCCACATAAATATCGACAAATGTCCCATACCACCTTAATGTGGATGAAAGTACAATATAGCCAAAATTCTTTTACCGTTTTAAAACATTAAAATTTTACGATATTTGACCAAAAACGATGCTTTAATTTTTTTTTGGACAGATAAAAATTATTAAAGCCCCAACAGGATTCGAACTCATGACTTACAGAGTTGGAGTTAACGGTCTAACCCATTGCGCTACTCTGTTGGGTAACAATTTCGGGAAAGAAAAGGATAATAGAAATATGCTTTTTTTCGATAGGAAGTAGGTCAGAATATGGAGGTGTCCCATACCACCTTAAAGTGATGGTTTGCCTTTATTTAATTGTGTTGAACAAAAATCGCTCTTTCAAGACAATGTATATAGCAAATGCCGAAGTAATACATAGAATATTAAATGGCATTTGAAACAAATCGTCTTAGCATTGCTTAAATAATACTGAATTTAATAGCATTAGAATTTACAACTTAAATGCAAGCGCCAAAAAATAGTTATTTTGAAAAACATGGGAGGTATTGGAGAAATTATTAAATGATATTCAAACTGAAACTAATTTTAAAACCATTTTAACAAGAGCTTGGAATTTGGGTGGTTGTGTCAAACAGCAATGTGACGTAGGCCTGTCTATTTCATTGCCAGCCACTCAGCCATGGCTCTCAGTAGAAGGTAGCTATCTATTTTTTGCTTCAAAACAAGTTAAAAACAAGTTGCTGTCCTTTAAAAAAGGACTACAATACGTGGACCATTTGCATGTGTTTCCAACGAAACCGTGAAAGTCATAAGATTATCAGAGATTCCACCGACTCTAGTCCTCTGCCTTTTACCACTAAATTTGTATGTTGTATTACGTATACATCTACAGTACAGGCAACGCGGATCCCGTGTTTCCCGCGACCCGTCACGGTATAAACACATCGAGGTGATCGGCCAGGTGAGACAGGTATACCGCGTTCCCATCACGGTAAACTCATCATCTACCTGTCCCCGCCACGGTAAAATTATCGATGGAAAAGTATCGTATACAAGCGGGAGTTATCTCCCCGAATGACAAATAAATTGCATGTTTCTTTATATTTAATGACGATATTTAACCAGATTTTGACAGAGATTATAATCGAAATACTTGGAGTCTTTTTTACTATTTTTTTTTAATTTCATAGCTATTGAATAAATTATAAAAGTATTTAACTTAATACTTGTGCAGCAATTGCAAATAAAATATTTTCGAATCCATTATCATATTTTAAAAAGGTCGTTAAATTCAAAATTATCATGAAATGATTTTAATTGCCAATAAAATTATAAATGTGTACGCAGTGTGATTGTGTTTTCTTAACAATTAATTGGTTCGCCTACATTTGTATTGTTTGTTGTTGAAGTCCATGCGTGTCAACTAATGATAAGCAAGTGATTAAAAAATTAGGGCTTCCTATGAAATTACCAATCCAGTAATTTTAGAACGTTCCGTTCATTTCTTACAAGGTCTTCTGTGTGTACATTTTTTGTGAATTCACGTTTTAGTGAATTTGTGTTGCGTTACTTTAGGTACATGTATGGCTCGCACTGGCGTCGGAAGCAAATTGAAAGTGGGGGGGCTAGACTTATCCTCAGAAATTTTGACAAAAAAGTAATTCCCAAAATCATGGAAATCCTAATCCGTGGGGGGGGGGGGGTATACCTATACTTCCCCCCCAAAAAAAAGAAATTACTTACCCAAATTTTTTTCTCCAAAATTCTGAAATTCCTAATCCGTGGGGGGGGGGGGGGGGGGGGGGGGGGTTAGTATGCTTCTGAATCCAACTTTTCAATCTTTCAAGGTAAATTTAGATACAATAATCTTTCCTGCGAGAAAAAGTGGGGGGGCTGAACCCTCTATCATGCTATGTTTCTAATGGTAAGGTATAAATTTGCAAAAAAAAGTGGGGGGGCTAAGCCCCCCCTAGCCCCCCCGGTTCCGACGCCTATGGCTCGTCGTTTGTCATTGCGCGAGGATTCCCACTTTCTAGTGCGTTACGTCTGCGACGACAATCTTCAAGTGCAAAGCCGTGTGTTCTTCAAGACTCAGTCTGACTTAAATATTCAGTGTGGAAATGAGTATGACGTTCAGTGGGGCCGGCCTGAGGAAATCGATCGAGCTGTGGTCTTGCATACTGGATGTGAGCAGGACATGAGGGTCAAGCTGCGAGAGATGGAAGATAGCGAGTGTCTACCGGCCTCTCCTTCCTCATCAACTTCTTTGCCACCTTCGAATACGCCCCATTGTAATGCGAAAAATCAAATTAACGTGTATCTCTCTGAACTGAATTATAACAAATAAAGAGTAAGGAGCCTTAGAGATACCCAGAATTGCATAATATTATGTAATCGAAAGATATTGTGGGTATCCCATGTCATGGTGTCGTGATGGTGTACCAGCTACCTGCCGTGACGGAGGTTAGCGTTGGCTCGCGACCGAGCCTCTCTCTCTCTCTCTCTCTCTCTCTCTCTCTCTTAACAGAATAACTAGATAAATTTTTTTGAGAAGGAAATGTTGTTAAACCTTCTTATACATTTCAAAGAAATTAAGAACATGTTTTGAAAGTTTTGCTGTTGATATTTCATGCCGATAAAAAACATTTCAGTAAATGTATTGATATCATTTTATGTGTGCATGTACATTTATTCTTATTGACAGCTACTACAAATATGTAAACCCGTTTCCTGTTATCGTAACCTTACCCCCCCCCCCCCCCCACCGCTTTATGACTGTCGGAGTTAACTTTATTTGACTTTAGTCCCAATTGTTTTACACAAAGGTGTGAAACCGGTGGTCGCACTGACAGGAAATCACTCCACGCTTGAACGCACAGAATACACAGGAATGAGGCAGGTAGATAATCTGTGAAACGATTGACCAAGAAGAATTCTACATGCATATCAAACAATTTTACTGATAGTAATATCAAATAATTGATTCATTTTACTGCGTTCTTTAACCGCTAAACGTGTTAAAGATTTTCCTTCCCGCAAAAAACCTCCATTATAAACTAAACGAGAGATAGAGAAAAAACACAACGAATTAAACTTTCCAAACACAGTATATCATGCATCACGAACATTGTAAAAAAACTTAACTGTTAAACATACTTCTTATTTTCTTTATTAAAAATAAAACTAATAGAACGAAACTTTATCATGGAGGAAACATGTGGTAGAGCTAGTGGGCTGATTTGATTGACAGATGCAGCACGTGGACTCAAATTTGCAATTGCATGATGGATTCAATCACAGTGTACCATATTCTTTTATGAATACTAATTTTATGAATATTTAGTATTGGATATTAGTATATTTGACATAAGTGTACGTTAATTACGCCTAAACGCCCCTCTCTCTCTCTCTCTCTCTCTCTCTCTCTCTCTCTCTCTCTCTCTCTCTCTCTCCTGTAAGTTGTTGTGCAATTAGACGAAGCCGTACGCGATATAGACTTTTTCTTTGGTCGTGAATAGGTGTGAAAACCCTCAAGGGCATGTCGTTTTCTACCCTAAGTTTGTTAATCACTACATGTATACACAGAAAATGATAGTGACTTAAACTTTATATGTATACACAGGAAACGCATACTGATAACACGTTATGATTCCATGTGCTTTAACGCAGCACTAACTTTATATATGAATGATAATTTTATCATTGAATGAAAAATAGATTTGTTAGTTGATTCCCGACATTTGTTCATTTCTCAATTTAAAACATACACTTGTATTGACAGTTTACGGCGCTATGCGTGTCAACTTATAAAAAGAAAAGATGATATTGCTCTGCATTGATACGAGTTCATCTAATGAAAATATTTAATTTTAAGATTGTTATAAAAACAGGATTATCAACTAATAGAAATAATAACTGAAATAAGCCCGTCAAATGCAAAGTTATGTGTTCTTATTTACACATCCCAAAATTTAACAGCGTATTAATCATGTTGTAATTCGAATGTAGTTTCCGATTTCATGATATTCTATTTCATAAATATAATTTATTAATTTTATAATAATATGGACCACAATTTATTTACAATGCAGCTGTTATGCTTAAATCTGAAGTCGCATATTTGATGTGGATTTACGCGACCCGCATTGCCTGTAATGTACAGTACAGGTAAAGTAACAAAAACAAGCAGCAGCAGGAATAACGGTATATCACACCGTCGCGGTGTCATCATGGTCGCAATCCATACCGCGATCAAAAACCGCGATGGTGTATCGCGGGAACGATAAAAATACCGTGACGGTAACGCGGGCCAATACGGGATCCGCGTTGCCTGTACTGTATGTATAATCCTGACTTTTTAATCTCAGAATTTAAAGGATTCATACCTCTAAAATAATTATGATCTATCTATGAATGAAGCTTGCATCAGGCATTCGGTAAATTCTACTATTTGCGCATACATTACGATTCGCACTACTTTGTTAACTATGCAGTGACAGCTTTGTGTAAATAAAAAATTTCATATTTTGATGCATTTTTCTTGATATTTTAACTTTTATACAGCGACATAATTATTCAATCATACTTAGATGCTTAAAAAAATTTAATCGGGAAGTTCTCTAGCCTCGCCTTCTATATAAGTAAAGTTAAGTTACATGCGTATTCGGAAAACAACAAAACATTGCAAATAATGCTATTTGATGCATATTGTAGTTTCGGCATAACGTTAACTTATTTCATAATACTGATAGTTCATATCACATGCCAATCATTTCTTTAAAAGGAATACTTTGTGTCTGTACTGTTTAACGACAACTTTACAATTACAGCGCCTTTGAACTTATGTGTGCATATGGCACGGAATCCCGATCCCGATTATGATAAACGTGTGCTAGCCTGGTTCCCTGAGCTACGCACAGGAACCAGGCTAGCTCATGCGCAGGCTGAATTTTCCCCATAGCATCCGGTTTAACCTCGCTTATATATTTTCTGCGTGGACCTCAGGGTCCACGCAATGACGCTGGATTCAAGCGAAATATGCACCGATTGCGTTGTCTTAGCTCAAAAGCCAGACATGTTGATTTTAAAGAGCCATAGTTATGAAAGCCCAGAAGGCTCATTCGAGATTCAATATCTAAATTACATGTAACCAATCGAATCATGGGTCTGAAACCTATATTCAAGCGACGTCCAACTGTTCTAAAAAAAGATCATTCGAACCTGTTCTTATATACAAATAAATCTTTTGTTGTTCAATCCATTTCAATGTATCTATATACTTAAATAAAATACTTTTTAAATTAAATTAAATCTTTTGTTTTCCCTAACTAAATAAATACATATTTTTACACAAAATAATAATTAGACTAACTAGTAATAGTGGGCTTTCGTACATGGCCGAGTGGCCAACAACGAAATACAGGTCTGCGTCACAGTAATGTTTGGCACAACTACCCAAAGTCCAAGCTGTTTCTATCTCTGTATGATACGTGTATTGCACTGAGATTTAATCTTTGTTATAACATTAGACAAGTCTTTATGTCGTAACGGAAGCTAGCAATAAACTTACAAAGCTTTACTCAATATCAAAAGTTTTTGCAAACAAACACCCGTAACTGCTGCTATAGATACATAATAATGCTATTGAACCGAAAACTGTATATATTTCTCTTTTTTCTTTCTATTTTTTTTTTGTGCAAATGCTTATTCGTCTCAAATTCTGAATCGGGCTCTCATTTAAAAGAATTCTCGGAAGCTTAAACCGATGAAAAAAAATATTTAGATAACTTTCTAATTGACTAGTTTCAGGACTTTTTCAACTTCATGTGCTTTGTATATCATGCATGTATCAACGTTTCACATTGGCACCCTGAAATCCGAAACTATAATTTATAATGTAAACAATGCAGTTTAGGACACAACACAATGTCCTATCATTGGATAAAAGCATGTGGATATATAGAGGCATCGACCGAAACTATCTTTAGTTAAAGAGGCTGTGTGATCAACGAATTATCCTTCAGATCTCCCATAATATTTTTAGATATGATGTCTTTCGCTATAAACTATTATTTAGGAAAGATAAAATCCATATATTTTAAAAGGACTATATATGATATGGGCCTAAAGTGGCCCCCTAAAATGAAAATCATCATTTTACTGTAATTCTTTGTTTTCTTTGTACATATATGTACGAGGGTTGTTCGGAAATTATTGAGACAACACAAATATCTCTCTTTCTAAGCGGCGGATTTTAATGAAAATTGGTATGAACATTGAAGAAACATAACCGAATAAATAAGCTAAGTAATACTACAAAATAATTTATAGTTTGTTTATGACAATACATAAACAAGTCTGTGGTCGGGGTACCCGGCGCAGGCACACAATCGGAGTTTAAAAAAGTTAAACATCTTCATTTTAAGTGTTGTTAGACTTACAATTCTTGATAAAAAAAAATTAAATTATGTATGTCCATTTTGCTCCTTATTGTGACTAACTTTTGTGTAAGTTTTACTGGTGTATGAGTTGGAAAACAAGGAAAGTACTTACATATTTACCAAGCAATTGAAATCTGACTGAGACGGTTCATTGAATTTTGACGTCAAGGCAGCGCAGCGAATACACATGAAATTGGTGTGAACCTCGGAAAAAGACATTTTTGGCCAAGAAATTGCCTAAATAAAAACTACGATGGAAAAGGGTCAAAAGCCTCAGTTAGTCGGGGTTTTT
This sequence comes from Magallana gigas, assembly GCF_963853765.1. Lineage (NCBI taxonomy): Eukaryota > Metazoa > Mollusca > Bivalvia > Ostreida > Ostreidae > Magallana > Magallana gigas. The sequence continues at coordinate 49,422,253 of NC_088855.1, forward strand.
TTTCAACTGATTGTTTAACTAAACTTAAAACAAAGGGACTATATACATGTATCAAGTACTTTTTTGTTCACACAAACTGATTTTAACAGTTCTAAGATATATATACAGAATGATTGTAAGAGCAATTTCACAGTAAGTTAACTTTTGGGAAGAAATAACGTGATTTTTTCACAAAAAATCAAAAATGGAAAATATATTTTACTGTTGCAATTTTAAAATAAAAAGAGAAGAAAAATGAAGAATAGTTTACTTAGTATTTTTTCCTTTCATTTGTAAGGTGTTTATAAAATAGGGCAAGGAAAAACGTTAAAGTAACATTGCGATGATATCCCGGTGAAATTTCAATGATTTGTCTTTTTAGTAAAAAGATGAATCATTGAAATTTCACCAGGATATAAACCAGGATGTCGGTTTATGACGTCATGTACTGCCAGTGAGTGCGAATAAATCAAATAAATAGGTGAAAAAATCATCAACTCTTCTAAAACATAACATAACATTTTATTGAACCCGAATCACTTAAAAAAATGGCGAATTATGGAGACCAAATTTAATTCATAGCATGTATAGTTCTTTAAAGGTATTTTCCTATATTCGTATACGCTCTCCTTTTAAAGGAGATCAATACAGTCTAAAATAGTCATGACCATCAACCCTCTTAACTGAGAAAAGTTAACCTGTTCGTAATTACCAAGTGTTCGAAATACTCGGATTTACTCAAACCCAATAAACCAAAGCTATATCCAACAAAGTTTGCATTGTATTACTCCTCATTTTTTTTTTATTATGATATGAATATTTTGCAATTTGCTTTCTTCCTTATGTATTTTGAGTGGGCTTATAGAGGTATTAAATAAAAAACCTACATTCGGGACTAATATGTTAGAATTATAAACTAAAGCTTAAACATGAACGTTGAAATAGATAATAAAAGGAATTTTGTCATATATTGGTAAGAATTTGAATTAAACAATTTGTCACAGGAGATGCATAATGTATCAGTCTTTACTTCGATCTGGCTCAATAGCAGTTCGCTAATTATATATATACTTGATTACGATACAACCATGTTTGAGGTGAATGAGTTTTATTGTAAGTTTATGAAAAAATAGATGAGATATAAATCAAAAAAGAGACGGGGGCAAAATTTAACAAATACTTTTATGGTTATTATCTAATGCCTTTCATGATTTCTGTGGATGCAATATTGCAGACTACATGAAATAACTAATTTAACATTCCAACTCGTGAAATGAAAGCTGTTTTGTGTCTCGGCCTTGCATCGGTTAGATGTAATTCGGGCCCCTTGTTGGATCTCAGACTAGCAAATACACTTTAATAACATTCGACGTCAGATTACAAGAATCAAAATTCTGAAAATATGAGACGCAGTCATAAGCGTTTTTATTTTGTTGGTTACATTTTAATGAAAAAAGAAGATATCAAGAATCCGGGATCACTAGAGAAGAAAAGCTGTAAAGGGAGCTCGAGAGGATATATATTGTTACCTTTTGATTGAAGTGTAGTATTGCTCAATGAAATCTTTGGCCTGTACCAACACTTCCTCTTTGGGACGGGGTTCCCCGGGGGCTCGTTTGTTTGTTGTGTATCCCATGATGGAGCCCAGACATCGATTGCTGTTACACGGGACATTCTAAAAAGATCACCGAAAATCTAGATGATTGCGATCAAAAGAAAAAAATATAGCTTTACATATACAATGCATACCTACTTTCTAAGAAAGTAGAGAAAAATAAAGTATTATATGAAGTTTTATCTTCTCAATAAATGTTTTGAGTAAATATATCCAGAATTATCAAAGATTTTCTGGGATGGGGATTTTTGGTATATTTTTCTTTTTTGTGCGAGTAAAAGTGTATTGAACTTCATCAATAGTCTTTAATAACCAAACGTTTTATGTACTTTAAAGCTACAGTTATAGAATCAAAGCCGGGCAATTATCAAGTGAAGTCAAGTATTTACTCAATGACGCTTCGATTCACTAATTGGCATCAGTGACATTCGTAGAAATTAATTGCAAACAAATACAATTAGCAAAGCTTCCCTTGGTTTCAAGGAACAATTTTCAATAAATTCATTTCGACAAGGCAATTTTGGTATCTTTGCTGATTGGGGTCACTTTTTATACGGACGAGCAAATAGAAAAACCATACAAGTTGTTTACGTTGCATGAATAATTTTGAAAATTATGATCAAAACTGATTCTGAGTGATATTGGCAATTTTTTGCGGCATCAATTCGTTAGGTGAAAAATTGACAAACAGACGACGGCAAAATTGGCAAGCCTACAAGTAAAGTTTGTTGATGATTAAATTATCCGCGGAATTTCGAATACAAAATAGATTGAATGATTAACGACGTAAATTAAGTTAACACTGTACGAAAAGGTTATACTGTATTTAGGTAAAATACAACAGTGAAATAGGAAAAAATACCAATTGAAAGGAACACCAATCAAAGAGAGCAGGCTTACCTCCAAGGACTTGTTGTGTAGTGTGTCAGTATACACGATCTTCTCGTCAGCTACATTTTTAATTTTCACAAACTTCTTGGCAGAATTGGCGGACATTGGCCTTTTCCTGCGGGTGGACGGGCTGTGGGCCTCGTCATCAGATAGATGCCCGTTATTGTGTCCGTTCTGCGTAGTGCTGCCGCCGTTAACCATTAAGGTCTTTGCAGGACTTCCTGGGGGTTTGGATGTCATGTTTTGTTGCGCGTCTTTGCTTGCAGTTTCTTTGTTAGTGTTAGAAATGGTCGTCTGCTCGTTGCTTTGCAACACTTTGTCGTCGTCTTTTGTGGGGCCTTGTTTAGGTTTGTCTGTCTGTGTTACGACGATTGCAGGAGATCCTCCGTTACACTGCGGGGTCACGGCCTCTGTTGGTGAGTTTACTGACGTCTGCACTCCGGCATCAGTCACTGGGGCCCTAACGGATGACTTTGTGGAACTCATAGGGAAATGTCTCTCAATAGGACACATAAAACAGTTTCCTTCAACGGTTGTTGTCTCATTTAGACACTTCTCCGCATGAGAACTCGAGGATAGTTTATTGCTATTGCGGTTTAATTTGTTCCTGTTGTAATTAGAAGGTGACTGCGATCTGGAGCGGCTAAATGTACGCCTTATACGTCCTACAAGAGAGTCAGTCGAAGGTAACACCTTTGTTATTCTTATAGTCTTGGGTACTCCGTTCTCTTGAAAGGTAGTTTCAAGGTGTGTGGAGTATCCTTCGGGACCTCGTAATAGAAGAGCAACAGGGGCGTCAATTGGCAAAGCCTTCAACAACTCTACGGCATTTTCATAGCTCGACTCTGATATGTCAATCTCATTGACACGGGTGATGACGTCACCGACGTGAACCAGCCCACATTGCTCTGCCATCCCGCCGGCCACCAAGGCAGAAACACTGACAAATGGAGGGGTTTTCCGAGGACGAATGAGAAACCCCAATCCATCTTGTCTCCGCTTGATTAGTTTGACCCGTATCAAGTTATTGTCTTCCATGACAAATTAACCAAAGATGACGCTTTGGCAACCACAGTATCTCATGTAAGGCACAAGAGAACTTTGTGCAGGTAATAACACACCGTTACACTGTTTGTTTTTTAATTCTTAGATTTCATCCGTCTCGTACAGTTATGTATACATCACAGGTGATGTGGCGTGTAATTTCCTTGAGATATAGATCTGAAAAAGGAAAAAAATATATATAAGATTAAGAGCAATAGTGATCAAAGTTTGAAATGAAATGATCCGCTGATTGGACGTGATTGTTTCATAAGAGCAGTGACTGCGCCTTAATGACATAATTCGTAGATACTGCAGTGCATGATGGTCTTTATCATCTTGTAATAATATGTTTAAATAGTATGATATTATATAGTTTAAAGTAAAACGCTACCCTAATAAAATAAAGTTGTGTTTTCAGTGTGCCAGAACACGAAACAGTTTACTTTACGTCGATTTGTCCGTTTTTGAAATCAATTTTTTTTAAAGGTGTTAGCAATTCATTTCCAAAATTACAAGCCCTATTCACCATATTACAATGTACATAGCAGTGTAAAATATTTTGTTAAAAATAAACGGGTCAGGATAAATTACTGAACCAAAACCTATCACCTACATACTCGTATTTGGATGAACGATACTTCATTAATCATTTAGAAATACTAAATTTTAAATATATTTATCAAGATCTGGATAAATTAAGGAAATAACTGAGATTGATTCACCAGATTAGCTCTTTGATGTTGTGGGTTTTTTTTTATTACATACGATTATAAGAAATAAAAATTCCAATAGATAGTCAAAAAAACGATAATAAAAATCTACAGGTAAAATCACTTTGTGAATCATTAACCAAACGAAACCTTGAAATAATTTAAAGCTTTATTTCTGATAATGGGAGTCTGCACGTGATGTTTCCATCTCAATGACTGATACTGTTGACTGAGCCCCAGATTAGTCGATTCGTAAAAACGAAGTCTTCTGTGAGTGACACACCAATGTGTGTATAGTTGGCCCACTCCTGTTGAAGTACACGTGGGTGATTATAAGTAAACGCACTGTACATATCACTCCAAAATCAAGCATGATTAGCTAGGTCTTGTTCAAATGCTATTTGTTTATGTTGAGTTGCCATTTCCTATTTCTAACTAATAAGGGAAGTTGAAGGGTGTAGTAGAAATAAAAATGTTGTGGTAAATAACAATATTATGCAAAAATCTTACTGAGCTTCTTTTCTCGTTTAATTATCAAGAAAAAAAGAGTAGTAAAGGCAGCGTTGTTTATCGCCGAGACAAAGTTCAGCGCCATTGATTTTCCGCGCACAGTTCACTACCTTTACTGCTTTGCAGAAGACACATGATGGCATAGTTAAATATTGGGCAATGTTTAATGATACAGTTTTCAACTCGTAAATTCTTATCGTTAAATCTACAATGCTTTGCTGGCTAAAATCAAACAAATCTCTTCTTTTAATACAAGTTTATGTTTACAAGATCAAAATAATTACTTTTCTACCATTGATTAAAAATTATTTATTCATCAGTTAGAAAACTCTTCAAATAACACTTTCATTATTCATGGCTTTTTGCTGTGTCATTATACTCAAATATTATGTCAGTTCTATACAGTAATGTGTTATTCTATCAACAAGAACCAGTTTTCTTCGTTTCGTCGTAAGTAATGTCCTGTTTGATTAAAAGGAATTCCATAGTCTGTGATTTTTAAAAATTCTTTAAAGTATGAGTACAATATTATTATTATTATTAATTAATATGTAAATTTCCTTTAGTAGCATTTCCTGTCGTTGTAGGGGAGATGGTAAATACGATATCTTGGCATAACTTTAAAACACTTTCCTACTACTGTATTTGACTTATTAAGACTTATAAGAGTAGATTGCACTGGTTTGTTTTGGGAGCAATTTAAGCTGTAATTAAATTGAGAATGCAATGCAAAGGCATTGTGTATTTATTACATGTAGTTGGAGAATAAAACTTACCCCACCCGTGTTCATGAAACAACAAACAAAATATTTTACAAGATTTTGAGCTCTGTAATACTTGAAACTACTTCGCAGATGGCGGTATATACATCTTCTTAGTTAAAATTTTCAGTTATTATAATAGCTTCACAGAGTTTTTAGTTATATAAACATATACAATATTTTTTTAACTGTCAGAAGGGGTCACCTATTTCATTGGGAAGTACTAGTCACAAATTAATATGAAATACATTGTTATCCAGTTTCGAATGACAAAAAGCAGAGCTATAAATTCTTCTAGATTTGCGTGTAACATTTTTTCCGGAAAGGTGCGGGTGGGAGGGGTCAGTTGATATTCGAACGAAACTTACTATTTTTGAAAATCACCTGGCGGAAAGTCATACATGTACCTGTGCTAGGTGAAACATATGACCTCAATCAACAAAGACAACCTCGTAAAAAATGTGTGTCGCTATACAATCAACTAAACATAAATTTTGATAAAATGGAGTGTCGATTTCATTGTCCACTGGAGTTTAAAATTCTATTCCTTAAGCGTCATTACATAAATTAAGAGTTAAATTTGCTCATAAGGTTGTTGTTCCACAAAGGCACTTTAAATAGTGTTGCCTAAAAGGCCAGTCAAAATCCAATCTGTGCAAGCACGAAGGAAAGCGTATGAAAAACAAATTAGCTCTCTCTATTTCAGGATCCAAAATGTTCACAAAATGATGAATTTTGACATTAACGTATTGATTGCAAATACCAATCAATTTCTAGAATTTTATTATCCGGTTTGCACCTAATTTCAATGGCACTGTAGGTTAATTGTTTCTCGACACGTTAATATCGGAGGTAAACTCGTCAAAGGTAGACAACTTCTACTGATTGTATGTAAACTGGTGGCGACATTTTTCAGTGTATTTTTTTTTTTTACACGAAAACAGTATAGGCACGCATCATCTTTTTCAAATAACAGACATTATTCTTAAATTTACATATAGAACATTAAATATTGAAGAAGCTCTTCCCACCATTTGGGGAGCATGTAAAAAAGTTTTAGGTTGAATACGAAAAATAACATTAAAATCAAGGTAAATACACCCCCACCCCCTTTCACGGATTTTGAAAATTGGCGATTAGGCTGGTTTGTTTGTTTGGGTTTTTTGTTTTTACTTTTTGTTGTTTTTTTTTCTTTCTTTTTTCTTTTTTGGTAAAGATTTAGGATAAGTCTGGCTCCTCCACTTTCGAAAGAACGACGCTTCATGCTGCAGCCTGCAGTAATTCCCAAAATTACAGTCTGATGTTTCATATGTTGTATCTCAACATCTGATATGGCATAAACAAGAGGCCCAGGGGCCACATCGCTCACCTGAGCAACAATTGCCTTAATTCTGATCAAATTAGCATTACAGTATCAAACTATCTTGACAACTAAGTACGGTACAGTAGACCTTGCTAAAAAAAATTGAAAATCTGCCAATTTTTATGCTTCTCTTTTTTGGGGGTAAATACCAAGCCCCTTTTGTTGTTGTACCTGTAAGAAGATTTTTCTGTATTCCTATATACCCCCCCCCCCCCCGCCCACCCCCATTTTGTGGCCCCACTTTTCTCTAGGGTATCATGGTTTCATCAAACTTATATCTGCATAACCTGTGCTTTCACACTAAGTCAGGGTTGGCCGGGAAATACCAGTGCTGGGAATTACCGGTGGTAATTACCGGTATTTCCCGTCCCGGTAAATACTACTGTTTTCCACTAAACTGGGAAATACTGGGAAATACAAATTTATAATCTTTATTTCTTTAGTTTGTTCAATGTAAAACTTATGTTTATGATAAAAGATATTAACAGTAAGCATCAAAAACCAATTTATTATAGTTCCCCATTTCACTGTCAGTTTATAAATCTTAAATTCACCAGATCACCTATTCCAAAAGATTTCTACAGCTGCTAATGTACAAATTTTAGTCCAGTTTTTTTTAACTTCAAGTTTGGGGTTTTACAGATTTATAATTCAAAGCACAAATTAAACTGTTATAATTAGTGTAGGTGTAACAAGTAAAAATTCAATAATCACACATGTTGTTTTAATAAATAATTACACTTGACAGTTTTGTGCTCCTGTGTTGGGGAGATACTATGATTGGGGCTAATTGGCTTCTTCTTAGGTGTGTTGCATACTGAGGTAGTGACACAGTCACACTTTATTTTTCACAATTTTCTTGCCCCATTTTCATATTCACCAAATTACCAGAAAATGGAACTTTTGATATCATGTTTATGATAACTGTGTAGATGCACCTATACCTGATTAAAGCCTTAAAAACAAATTACAATGGTATAGGAATGAACCATGTTTTGAGTATTCATGAGAGATAACCAATGCATTACTGACCAGTCAAAACTTGTTAAAATCAAAGAACATTATAAAATATCATTGCTGACAAGGTGTACTATTGTCTACATCCCTACAGATTTAATTAAGACTAATGTCTTAAGTATGAAGTACTATAATATGTAGTTGTACTTTATTTCCCAGTATTTCCCGGGAAATACCAGTATTTCCCGGGAAATACCAGTAATTCCCGGGAATTACCAGTATTTCCCACCTTCCTTTGAAATATGAGTATTTCCCGCTTTTTTGCCAACCCTGCACTAAGTACTGAGTTTTGGACCGAAAACTTTCCAAGAATATTTTTAAAGATTTTCTCTATATATTCCTATGTAAAAATTCAAACCGCCATCGCGGCCCCGCCCTACCACTAGGGACTGTGATTTTAAAAACTTGAATTTACACTACCTGAGGATGCCTCTACAAAAGTTTAAGCTTTTCTGGCCAAATGGTCTTTAAAAAGAAGATTTTTAAAGATTTTCTCTATATATTCCTATGTAAAAATTCATCCCCCACTGTGGCTTCACCATACCACTGGACTATTATTTTAACAAACTTGAATCTATACGATTTGGAAATGCTTCCACTCAGATTTGGGCTTTCCTGGCCTAATAGTTTTGAGAAGAAGGTTTTTTAGAGATTTTCTCTATATATAAAAATGTATCCCCCATTGTGGCCCCGCCCTACCCCTAGGGACCATGATTTGAACAAACTTGAATCTACATTATCTGAGGATGGTTACCCGACAATTTGAGCTTTCTAGGTCAAATAGTTTTTGAGAAGAAGATTTTTAAAGATTTTCTCTATATATTCCTATTTAAAACTTGATCCCCCAATTGTGGCCCCACCATACCCCCGGGGACCATGATTTGAACAAACTTGAATTTACACTATCTGAGGATGCTTCCACTCAAATTTGAGCTTTCCTGGCCTAATAGTTTTTGAGAAGAAGATTTTTAAAGATTTTCTCTATATATTCCTATGTAAAACTTGATCCCCCCATTGTGGCCCCACCTTACCCCCCAGGGACTTTGGTTTGAACAAATTTGAATCTACACTACCTGAGGATGCTTCCGATTTAAATTGAGCTTTTCTGGCCTAACAGTTTTTGAGAAGAAGATTTTTTAAGATTTTCTCTATATATTCCTATGTAAAAACTTGATCCCCCAAAGTGGGCCCCACCCTACCCTCGGAGACCATGATTTGTACAAACTTAAATTGACACTACCTAAGGATGCTTCCATTCAAATTTGAGCTTTCCTGGCCTAATAGTTTTTGAGAAGAAGATTTTTAATATATATTCCTATGTAAAACTTGATCCCCCCATTTTGGCCCCATCCTACCCCCGGAGACCATGATTTGAACAAACTTGAATCTACACTACCTGAGGATGCTTCCATTTTAATTTGATCTTTTCTGGCCTAATAGTTTTTTAGAAGAAGATTTTTAAAGATTTTCCCTATATATTTCTATGTAAAACATGATGCCCCAAATTGTGGTCCCACCCTACCCCCGGGAAGCATGATTTGAACAAACTTGAATTAACACTACCTAAGGATGCTTCCATTCAAATTTGAGCTTTTCTGGCCCATTAGTTTATGAGAAGAAGATTTTTAAAGATTTTTCTCTATATATTCCTATTTAAAACTTGATCCCCCAATTGAGCCCCACCCTACCCCCGGGGACCATGATTTGAACAAACTTGAATTTACACTACCTGAGGATGCCTCCACACAAGTTTAAGCTTTTCAGGCCGAATAGTTTTTAAGAAGATTTTTGAAAAATACCGACAAATTTTCAATAATTCTCAATTATCTCCCCTTTAAAGAGCCTTTGGCTCAGGTGAGCTAATAATACATAAATTGATGAGCAGCTCACTTTTTGAGGAGATCATAGAAACGTTAAACAAAAAATGTCCCATGTGATAAAACGCGTCTATCTTGTCATTTTTTTTTCTTTAAAAAGGAAAAAATGTGCTTGGAAATCACAGGTGAAAGAAGTTATTATACATTTTTTTTATTTTTTTTTCAATTTAGAGTTCAATTGTTTTTAGGTTAATGCAACGATTTTGTTTTCATATAATTTGCAAGAAAAATTATTGTACGCAATGCTTTTGATTTTAGATAACATTTATGATTCCTTTTTTTTTTAAAAATTACCAAAATGCACTTTATATGCAGACTCCTCTACACCAAACCCAATGCACACCGAGTTTTTCTCATGTCAAACTTGCAACACAATTTGATTAAGTAGTAACAAATTATCAAACTTAACTTACCTTTAACATATTAAAGTTTGTCCCTCTATCGGAGAGAAGGAAACAAGTTTCATGCAAAAAGCAATGATTATAGAGAGGGGATTGAGAGGATGGTCTGAATGTAATGAAGATAAAGGTGATTAAATACAATTTGATTTCCGTCGAAGCCTTGTATTGTACGTCTTCGATGTGTATGGTATTTGGACGGTCACAACGAACCGGGCTCACAGAGGCCGCCGACTCCGGCTTTTTTACTACACTCTCTAATCAAATTGTCCCTCAATAATAAGATCTGGCTGGAACTTTGTTTATTATCTCCATTACTGAATAATACGAGAAAAGACTAATTAAATAGTATGTGTAGACCATGAACAATGGAGATGAGCAATTGCCTGTCTGCGGGGATACATGTAGTTGGTGTAGCTTGCACATCCAAATAAGGAAAGCTTCTATAGGTGAAGATGAATACTAAAATATAGGTACGAGGTACGATATATTTGATATAACATGATACAACTTGAGAACATTTAATAGTTTGCATAATGATTAATACAATAATTTGTATTTTCGTTTTCTATTTTATGAGAATATTCAATATTGATTTTGTTTGAACGGAGACTTATCGTCCAATAATATGCCAACGACGAACTTTGTTTTCTAAATCAACTAATTGCCCATTGAGTTAGGGTTACAATAAATGTATAATTAAATGAACGGCTCTATACACTAGTAATGCCAGTATAAAATTCAAAGACAAGTCTAATTATGGCAAATTGTGTGCAAGGGGTTCTGGAATCGAAATCCGTCCGTAAAATGTCTCATAAAAGACACCAAAAGAGCAAAACAAAATATTACTAATTCAAACAGGCGAATAAAGTCGTAGCATGTAAATTTTTAGGATGAAACTGTAAAATACTTCAATTTTAGATAAAAATAAAATACGTTTTTGTATCTAAACGTTGATAAATATTAATGAACCAACAGTTACTTCGTTTACTTCTAGATGCTGTTGACAGCAAAGTCTTGTGTCAGTTATTTTTTTTTGTATTATATTATTCACTTCTACCGCAATTTCATCTTCGTGTACCTTTCCGGCCACGGTCGAATGATTCCGCAAGTTGGAAGGTCCGAGAAGTTGCTATGATATCATTTATGGATGCTGATCCCAGTAGAGTACTAGTATATTGTGTTATTCCGATCATCAAGTTCTTAATACCGGTATATATATATATATTATTTATTATATTTAATAAAGAACATTTTGGGGTCTTTGATTGCACAACACTTGAAAATACATTAACAGATACATATGGTAGCCCAGCTTAAAGAGTTTATATACTGTGGGTCAAATGTTAGAGCTGAATGCTACTAGGCTAGGACCAATTCTCACCCAGTACCCGGTAGCATTTCTCGCAAGTGCAATGTTGCGTTATTTTTCGCATAGAATGAAGGCGTAACAATGCAGATGTAGAAATGGTACTCGGCAAGCATTGATATAAGGCCAGTTAAGTTTTCGCAGACAGAAAGACAGACAAAATACACAGGGCTAACAACCGTCACACAGGTAGTAATAGAATTGTGTTCAATGAATTATAATTATCCATTTTCTACAATCACATGTAATTTTAAACATATTTTAGTAACAATCTCTTCGTACCTGAAGGTAAAGTTCCATTAGTTTGTCCCAGGAAATAGTCAATCGGGGTACGTCTCAGAGAAAAGACTTCATAACGATAAATCCAGTTACATTTTAGATAAAGAAATCAAGCTACGTTAATATGGGTGTGTCTTTGATAAGCAAGCGAGTGTAAGGCTGGCTTCATTGTAATCAGTTATTTACAGGTAATTATGGAAGATGGCAAAACACATTAAAAATTACCTATTTACTCAAGAAGATATTATCCGGGATTAGATACCATCATAATCCGCACAGAGAACATCAATTAATCCCAATGAACACAATTACAACATTGGCATCAATCTGAGTATAAATGATAAATACATCAAGAACAGATATAAACAAGCCATTGTTAATCCCAGTATCAACGTTTTATGTGCACAAAAATCTATATCTACACCCCTTCCAACCGAAAGAAACCCCGAGATATCACTTTGAACATTAAAAGGGGGAGGGGGTCTAAAATTAAATTAAGAAACTATACATCGCTGTTTACGTACAAACTTACCTAACACTGACGCGGATTTGTACTAACTAAGTATCGGATTTAAGATTAGGATGGTATTAATTTTGGTCAGGAGTTGAGTTCTCGTCACTGTATTTTCACCTGAAATACTCTTAAGGCATTGACACCTGTCAAAAAATCAGTTGAAACCAGTGCTAGGGTTGACCCGGTGGGTCCATTCCCAGGTACATGTAGTTCCAGGTAGGTTAGACCCTTTGGTCAGTATAGGTAAGAACTGTCCGTGTTTGGAGTCTACCCTTGTCATGGCGGCATACTCATTGATTAATCAACATGTCACGGCCTATTGGGACCGTTCATCAACTTCTTCTCTCAAAAAGGATATAATTTTCGTTTTAATTACATGTAACTTAAATGAAAACCGTTAATTGGCGCCGATGACCGTGATTTACAAAGGCTGTTCAGCGAACGATGAAGGACCTAGTTGGTCAATTATCGTAATGCGATTGACAACTGAAGAATAGCACATCGCTAGAAAGTGAAACGTTTCGATTATAATCTTGAAAAATGGTTATTGAATTTTATAGTGAACAATGTAATACAATTTGCCCCTTTTCTGTTATGTAAAGATGGGGGTTTTATAATGTTAAACCAACAAAACAAAACCCCGTATTTAATCCAGAAAACACATTCATCACAGCTTCCCCTTTCTGCCCACTTAATTTTTATTGTTTGAATCTATACTCAATATCAATTATGTTTTCGTTGGCTTTTTCAAAATCAATATTCTTCCGATGCCGTAAAAATAAATCAGCATGACGCAAAAGGTCGAAAAAAAATTCTCTGACTTTGATATACCTCCTATAGTTCAAGACGCCACAGAGAGTTGTTGAACAGTCTTTTTGCTGCATAATTGTCCCTATAATCATCGACTCAAATAAGTTATAACTTTGTTTTATTTTATAACATATAGTTTCCATTCATATAAAAAAACCTTAGAAAGCACGTTACAAAATGAAGCAAAATAGTATTTTCTTTAGAATGAACCACTATAAAATCGTTTGGTTCTTCTTATAAATTGATTGTGATACGCCCCAAATTGTTCTTTTTTATCAAAATTGAATACCTCTTCATTTTCTTATCACATTCTGACTTCCGATCAAATACGTCTTACGGTTATTTGGCCGGATTTAAACCCACATACGAAAGAACTACGACGGTAGATTGACAGTAGGACCGTGACTACCCAGGGCGTCCCGGGTAGCAAAGTAATCGTGGAGTGGATCCCACTGCGAGTTGTCAGGGACCAATGTCTGCCAGAGACACCCAAGTCACGAAAATTGTCATGGGTTAAGAGAAAGACCCATCGCATAGAGATTTGTCGACGAAACATGCTCCGTGGGGTTCTTAGGAGGAGTGCTTTCGGCGGAATGTCCAGCAGTGAAAGATGAAAAGTTGATTAAAAGTTGTCATTGGTACTAGCAAAGTTTTCAATTGTTCATCGCGTCCTTCGACTCTAGCTTATTCCTATTCTAAAACCTACTAGGATTATTGTCAAACAAGCGATTAAATAAACTTATTTTTTTAAGTCCTAGTGATTCAGTGCTGAAGTAAGCTGAACACATTTTAACATTGGATACATATGCTTACCAAAGCAAGAACAGTTGATCCAGGTTTTGAAGAGGGAATAAACGTGAAAATAGCCCGACGTCACAAACAAACAAAATGACAGCATAATGCAAAAGATAATAAGGAAACAACCCAAACCTTCGAAAAACGCATTCATCCAGACAAAGGTTTTCTTTTGATTAGTGGTGGCCCGCAAGCAATCCCAAGTAAACCATTCCAAATACACTTTTATGTACAATTATGTATTTTTTAAAAAAGGTCCGTAATATATTAAATATTTTTTAGCGTTTCATTCCATTATGACGTCAACTGGTTACCCATGAGGAAGTCACCATCCCCAGGTGTAAATTTCCATCCGTCAGTGTAATTCACGCGCAGTCTGCCGCTTCAAAAACCGAGCGTCGGCCACTGTAAATTCGGACATGAGTGTAATAAATACTTTGATTCCTTGTTTGGAGCAACAGATGCCCATGTTTGCTTCTGGATCTGTAACGACATATTAAATGAAAACCTACGATAAATTTGTTCACTTTTTATTACTATCCCATCACTGAAGTCCCAGACCCCGCGGCTTGTTGGCACGTACATGATGTCGCACAGGAAATGGACGTGTTTAGTTGATTAGATGGGTACTTACTTGGTGAAGTGAAACCTCTGAGTATCTGCTGGTTTATTACAATCGTATATCAATTAAGGAATCGACTGAAGCGCAATGATGTATTCTCAAACCAAAAATCTCCACTGAACGAACCATATCGCTTCCATCGTCAATTTCTCAATCCCCCCCCCCCAACCCTGAATATATATTCATATGCTACATCACATTATTTTATAAAAGGTGTATTATTTCATAAAAGTCATTTATATTTTGTACTTTATATGTATTACCTTGCACATTATGGAGAAGACTTACAAAGACATTGCCTGCTGCCTAATCTATCTATGTAAATATATATTTGCATATTAAAATATGGTTAAACCGCTACAATAAGCATTTCTTCCTCAATTGATATCTAAAGTTTTAATAAAATATGATTTTCTCTGTACTGAATAACAAAATGCTCTTATTAGTATGAAAACATGATATGGATATGTCAGGCATGCGGCTGATTCTATGGAATCAACTGAATTCATAGCAATACTTCTATACTACACTGTATGTACCAAGATATATTGCAAGCACCATTCAAATCTATTTTCGCAATCATACTCCAACAGATTATTGTTCAAATCAAATGTATTGCAGCATTTATTAAGATCAGAAGCTAGCTTGAACACTAACGTTTTTCATTGCAAATGGTGAATTAAAGGTACATTTAGGAAGGTGACATTGAATAAATAAACAGACTTCAGGATCAGTCGCTTTCAAAACACTGTCGAGTACGCAGCTCCCTCTAGAAATTTGGTTGCAAAGATGCTTTTGAATTTAAATTGGTACTTAACTGTTTGTTTCACAATATGTCACCAAAGACCTGCAAGATATGCACTCTTTTGTATTATGTACAATAAAAGCACTAACCAATACTTCGCTTTAGTTCCTTTTCACGTGCATCGAATTAATGAACATGTTCTACACTTTGTCGTATTTACCAAGAACCCTATTTTTTGGCGATTTTCTAAAAAAAACAACAACAAAAAACAACTAACCACATTTATATCACAGAAGAACAGTAGAAATCGATCCGAGGAAAAAATCTAAGATTTTTTCAGCGGTACGTCTCGCGCTTTTAACCCAATAAAATTGAAAATTAAAAAAAAAATCCTCACGGGGATTTATAATTGAAACATCTGGCAACTTTCATTCATTAGGAACTTTTCAGATCATCTTTTTATAATTTCCAACATCTTTATCCTGCATGATTCCCTTAGACGTTTTCCTCTTAAACCTAACGAAATATCGGGGGCTTTTTAAGGCATCTTGAACTGTTTTCTTATTTCGAGTTACCTTTTAAACAAGAGGTACAAACATTTTTACAGGAAAAAAGTGCCTAAAAAGCAGGGTTCATCCTAAATGGACCATAATTTAGTATTCTATCGTCAAAAACATCGTTTATTAATTTTCATTGTACACTATCATTGCTTGTTTATCAAATCGAGGGGTTTTTTTTTCAATGGCGTTCTTCGATTTATGTTCTCGCGACAAAAGCCAGACTTTAAGTAAGAAAAAACCAATTAACGCAAGAACAAGCCCCGATTTCCCTGGTTTTAAGAACGGACATACGAAGTAAATTCTTAATAATGCCAGACTAATCTTATTGAGCAATCAGCTAGGTGTGCGATGTGTGCATGACATTTAGACGGTCGGGGGAAAAGTTAGTATCATATTTACTTTATACTGCATTAAACACAAACCAAAATGTCTGACATTTCGAACAGTACGACGTCTGCCTGTTTTGTGTTATTATGGTGACACGATACGTAAGAAATAATATCGTTACGTACAAAATTACCAGAAATCAACAGAAATACAATATAGCTGCAAATGCTTGACACAAAGAGCTGGTATTATTTTATAAAGTCATGTCGAGTCTCTGACGATTTGGCTGTTGTTATCTATGCATTCAACCCCCCCCCCCCCCCGACACCCACCATACACGACAGATTATAACCAAAATTGTCCTTCAGTAAATGTAAAAGGGAAAATTGCTTTGAGGTATAAAGAAGAAACCTTTGAATCATTTAAACATTAAGGAGGCTGGTCAACAAATTGCCCCTCACATCTACCTTAACTTTTTTTCAAATGGTTTATAAATAAACTATTATTTAGTAAAGAAAAATTCCATATGTTTTAGCTTGAAGTTTGAATGTTTTCCTACATCTTTAGATAGGGCTCTTCCTTTTAAGGAGATAGTCTAATGATGGCCACGACCATCCAACCCTCTTAATAAATTACAACAGGCATAGCAGCACGGTGTGAACAGGGCGAGTGGTGGGGTCAATTACTTGGGAAAACACTGTTTGGTCAGTATAAATATGAAAATAATTTTTTTTCATGGAGTTTCTGTGCTTCCCGTGTGTATATCACGCAGTGTTGGGTCACCTTTGAACAATCTGTTAGAGAGGCACATTTGACAAATGTTTGTTCTGAAAAAAAAAACGTAGGTGTGTAAACAATGAAAATAGTGTTATGAGCTTTTCATCATCGAACTAAGGGAAGTAAAAAAATAAAAAATAAAAAATCAAGTCACGTAATGCCAATAATTTTTAATTGAAAGTAAGCACGGTTATTTTGATAAAATAACGAACAGATGTATTTATTCGGACGAGGGGTTATTTACAAAATTACCCTGGATTCTTTAATTCGAGAGAAATTCAATAGTTAACAAACAATGGTTTGCATAGGTAAACGGTAGCATTGGAAATTTTCAAGACACACCTTCGATTTCTGATAAATTACACGAAATTTCTTTAATTAGCCCTCTAGAAATACGATTTTGTCGCATTCTCTGGCAGTGCTGGTAAATATAATTTACGGATTTATTTGATTTATACAGTCATTCAATAGCGTTAGTGAAACTGAGAGAGAGAGAGAGAGAGAGAGAGAGAGAGAGAGAGAGAGAGAGAGAGAGAGAGAGAGAGAGATTAACAAATAACCTCTTTCCAATGCGTTTTAATCAAAAATACACCACAGCCTTAAGGGACAGGATTGTAAATTATACTACGGTTCACATTGTAAATTATACTACTGTCCTTTCTGATATATTTCATTTTTTTCAAATAAAATATACAACATGACTACATAGTCATGTTGTATATTTTATTTGAAAAAAATGAAATATATCAGAAAGGACACTACGGTTCACATAACCAGGAAAACATCCTGATTTTACTGTTTAAAGAGTAAATATAGAAAAAAATAACTTTTTACTTTTGTTTTAATTTCTAGTACTGGAAAAGATCCTTCTCTTGTATTTCATTTTAAACAAATGTAGATGGATGGATGGATGGATCATTTACAAATCAGGGCCCTTTCAAGCATCACACTAATAATAAGCATGATCGATACGATAACATACAAGCACATACATAATTAGTTGTATATACATGTATGCATGTATATACAATAAACAGTTAATATGGGTTTTTTTTCCATAATGAAAGATAAGTAATTATAAAACTGTATAAATAAAAATAGGACAGCAATATGTACCTAAAATAACCTAATATGGCCATTTGATCTTAATGATACGTTAGTTTGTCTTGAGTCCCACTATTTTTATTGACCAGTTTATTTCAAAGTAATTGTTAAAAAACGACAATTATGGAAACACATTCTTATGGTCAGTTATTTTGAGGCAAACAACTAGCAGTAGCTAGAGATTCGAAGAAGTTTTACCTCAAAAGATGAAACATTTATATGTGTTAATATGTGACAAAAGTTTACAAGACAGTTATTCAATGAAAAGGCCGCGCAGAGAATAATAATTAAATCTGCCGATTCCCATAGATTTGATAAGTAAACACATTTTGTTTGACTAAAACAAATGAAGTGCTCAGTAATTGGTCTCACATTCGTTATTTTTAGGCTAAGGTTCGCCATCCTGATCCCTATTTCTGAACTTTATATTACAATTTGTTTAACGGGCTTATTAATTTGAAAAAAAAAACTCGTTTGAGATATTCATAAAAGCAAAAAGATGTCTTCAATGACTTATTAGGTCAAAGTCACGTAGAATTCAAAAAAAAAATCTTATGATTTTGTAATAAATTAAAGGTTACGGGGTTGTAATGTACATTTTGTGTCATACCTGGTGCATTGTTGATATTGATGTTTGCAAGTCAATTTTTTTTTAAATTACATGACTAGTTAAGGTGAATATTAAAGGGGGTTAAAGGTACATGATCTTGTATGATTTTTGTCGTCAATTAACTCTTCGATTAGATATACGTACAAATAATAGATACTTAAAAATAAAAACTCATTATATTCATAAAAAAATATAAATTGAATATAAGATGGTCTGGGCACCTCCATATTGTGACGTACTTCCTATCCAAATAAACAATAAAATCAGGTACATGCAACATTTTTGGGGTCAAATATTTAAAATTTGAAAGTTTTAAACCGGTTAAGATATTCTGATTGTAATTTACTTGTATCTACATTATTATTGACAGGTGCCCCTTACCACCTTAAGGTGGAATAACACACCTGGAAAAAGTCACTCAAATTAACAGGAAATTTTTTGATAATGAAAGATATAATGATAAATAAACTGTACAGATGTCAAATAAGCGAAAAAATTTAAGTTTGGGGATAAAAAATAAATATCTAAAATAATTATTTTAGTAAGTTACAACAAACGCCGCTGCGGGATTCGAACTCCGGATGTACGGATCACAAGTCCGACACTTTATCCACTCGTCTATGAAGTAAGTTACAGTTTTTGTCCGTAAAATCCTTTTAATAAAACAAAATGTCGTTTCGATCAGCGGTTAGCCATTTTGTGATGATGTGTTATTCCACCTTAAGCAATATCGGGTTGTATTCTACTAACGTCTGTCACCCAACTTACAAATTTTAATAAAATTATATTTGTTGTAAAAAAACATCATGAAATCTACAGTCATGTTTAAAAGATATGAATACCGGTTATACATGTATACATTAGAATTTTTAAATTAATACATGGCAATGCGAACATCTTTTTTCTCTTCAAAAATGGAATTCATAATGGAAAGTGCATGGATAAAAGGCCATTGGTTGCAAAATAGAAAAAAAAAACCGAAAGATCGACAAAAGTTAAATTTGCCAAATTAAACTCTCTTTAAAGGGCAAATTGTAAATTTACTCACCTTTATCCTGAAATTAGGTAATTTCCTTGCCGAAGAAAAGAGTAATTAAGATACTTTTACCCCAATAGCTGGCCCTTGTAAACTCAAAACAAAATTTTTAAGAAATTTTATCACACCACGAGTACTAAGAAATGGGATGCAAAGTGAAAAATGCATCAATAATTAATACAGGTTTGTCAAATTCGTCTCCGCCAATCAATGAGATAGACGGAGAAGTGTGCTCCGACGTTCACTTATTGAATTTCAGACAAAGTCTCCACGTCTAATTATGGTTTGTAACTTCAATCACACTTGATTAGAACATTTGTCAAACGGAAAGAAAGAAACCATTAAGCATGTTAATCCAAGCCCATCCATAAACGGACTGTGGAGACCGAACGTACGGAACATGTCCTCTCTCGAACCGAGAACAGCATACAGCATCTCTCTCTCTCTCTCTCTCTCTCTCTCTCTCTCTCTCTCTCCAATTGCACAATGCATGCATTTTAATCACATTTGCATTTTAAAGCAACCGTTGAACAACTCGCCTTTCAGAAGTTTGTTAACTTTTAAAAAAATATGTAACTATTGCTATTATAATAATTCGCATGGGAATAGATAGATGGACATAGAGTTAAAACTTGTCTCCGCCTTTTACTGATTGAAGACATTTTTCAATTGGCCATTCTGCTTATATTCATATTGAAATGTTTATTAGCATTAAACAAGTTTGAACATTTTTGAAATTGTTACATTTTAAAACTTTTGTTAAGATATTGGAAGGAAAAATCTAGTTAATGTAGCCTTTGAATAGATGAACGATGCACTAATTAACTTATATATAAGTTGTGATTGAGTTTAATCACCCTAGATTAATATTATGTTTGTTTCAATTCAATTGAGGGTTTATTGCAACTTATCAATGTTTAGAATGATATTGTAATTAATGGTACATGTAGTTATAAATTTGTCTGAGACACATTAACATTATAGTGTGTTTTCGATTTCAGAGAAACTTGGTAAGAAGACTAACAGAGGGGATGTATTCTGTTAATGGAGTTCCAGTCATTTGTCATTGAAAACCTACGTGCCCTAACCTCCAAAAAAAAAGACGCCATTGAAGGGTATGACTGGTCAAACGGTGTCTTATTGTGCTACGTTATCTTCCTTCAAAATTATTACAAAACGATCAGGTGTTACAAGTTGTTCGATTTGCGGTGTCATAAACTGGAAATTTCCCTCACCTGTATTTTATGAATACTGAGTATGTATACATCTTTTCAACAAAAATATCTAAGAAATAATCCATTTTGTTACCTTTGATAAAATTTTAGCACAAATAAGATAAGATAAATAATTTACGCCAGGATAAAAATATCTATAGAAAACACATATAAACGAAAACTAGTCTTTTAGTAAAATCTATCTTTAAGAATAAACATTACATAAATATGAAGGTTGGCTACACAGAACTGATGTAACTTGATGTGTAAATTATTTGAATAAACACCCTCCCCCTCTTTTTGACTATTTAAAACAGATCTTACAGAACTTGATCGATGAAGGTCAACAAACCTGACGCGGGCTGTCTGTATTTTATAATGATTCTTCTGGACTCTTGTATTCAAGGTAAGTCTTTGGACGGGTCGAGGTTAACCAAGTTGTAATCTTTCCAATATCTGTTCTCACACTGTCGAGATCACTTCAGCCTTGCCGTTTTAGATTGTACTTAGACGTAAATCATAATTTATTGTACTCTTAAAAACAAAACAGGTTGGAGATTGTTTGTTTTCATTTTGAAATGCGTTATGTTACATGAAAATTATAATAAAACCAACAATGTCACCTTATTTATGGGCCACCAGCGAGCTCTTGAATAATACAGCTCTTTACCGAATACTGCTGTGTTTGTATTCATGCGTAATTAACAGAAATATGAACAGGATGGACAAGTATTGTATGATCAAGCTGTGCACAGAATGAAATCGGAGTACTTGTACTTTACGAGACTACAGATTCTTAATTTTACACAGTGAAATAAGCTTGCACCAACTCCTATCTTACATGTAAGTTACCAAAGTCAATGTGTGCGATTTTGTCGACATATAATATGACCCTGACCCTCAACATGATGGAGAATGGTTTTCATAAGAGTCTGTGGGGTTGATTGAATAATCAGGTGTTAACAAGGCGTTAACTGTTCCGGGTAAGAGACCTGCAAGATCACCACACTCGGAAATGGCGTTTTGATGCTCACGGGGATATGCTCCAAGCACAAGGAAATCAAATAACAGACTTCGCAAGGAAATGGCGTGCTCTCTTTTTTATCTAGAATAAGACGACCATTTCTACAATCCTATAACCCCCCTCCCCCAAAAGCCATTATTGTTAAATTATACAGATCATTTCACTATATCCATAAGTCCCTGTTATTAGCTACACTCTAAAAATTCGATTTTGTTTAGAGACAATCAAACTTTTCCTTAAAAACAAATCAAACTAATTAGGCCTGTGTGAGATGTAAAAGTAAAAATCGTCCAATCCTTTAATGTATGCTTTAATTCGGGTGCTGTTAAACGGGTGGAGGGGGATGAATTTAATTACTAGAATTTCTTGTCCATCTTTGTCCCGTTAACGAAATTGTCTGCTTACGGGGTTGATTTTGAAATTATACAGAGATGATATAAAAGTGAGAAAATAATAAACAATTTATGACATATGAATATAATTATATTATCTTTACTTTTTATCTCCCAAAAAATTTCCACATTTGTTTTGAAATGATGAGGGCATCATTGCTGACTGGTCTGTGCGATTTTTCTGTCATCAAATACTACTTTGATTGACATCAATCAAACATATCATTTGAATTGTAAAAGAGTATGGAAGTTCTGTAAACAATCTTACCTTTTTGGCCATGCTTAGGGGCTGATCCACGGATGCTGTGTGGAAGCACTTTGCCAACAGTTTGTCAACAGAAACGTGACGTCACAATCCTTTCTTAAACGGTAGCCAATGTACATACATGTATGGAATCAGGCCAGCGTTACACAAGCATGGGAATCTGGAATTTATGAACAATATTACAGAAACACATCCTCCGCTATTACCTCATTGGTACAAATCATCAGTGAACGAGTCGAAAGGGGGTGTCAAGGGGACTTTTAGTCCACCCAAAACCGGAAACATGTTTGATAGAATCGTCAAACATATTATGATCGTGCATCATAACCTTATCTGCGCTGTCAGATCATTTGTTCTTTGAGTTTCGCATTAGTCGGTTGACATTACAGATCTGATATTGCGGAAAAACTCTGAGGGCCCCTCGTTCTATCCACCCTCTCCCTAATGCTTAAGGAGTCTAACCTCAGAGTAATCACCACCAAAATGTTGTTTATTCAGGACTACTTCAAAAGTTGATAAGGGAATCATGCCCGTGTTTAGGCCCTGCTTAGTTTGCATAGTATTAAAATTACAATCAGTTCAAAACTTCACACACTTACATTAAACTGTGAACCAATTTATCGATAAATTGATTTATTGACAGCCGCTGATTCCTCTGTTTGGAATGTTCAGTTAATGCGTACTGACTTTTCCATTTTTGCCATTTTGTCTTTGTTTATTGTTTGCGTTGAATAATTAAGTTGACGAATACACCTTTAAACCTGTGCTCAAATATATGCTGTATGATAAATGGTTTCACAAATAATCGGTTTAAATAAAAAGGCAAATCCACACCCCTTTGATTTCCCATTAATCTATTTTTGGAATGCGGGGTGCGCTGATATTGAAATAATTAAAATAAGTCACAGAATGGTATATTTTATTTGATGTTTGGTAATGTGGTTTTTATTTTTACTTTCTTTTGAAGTTACAAAGTATTTTGATTTATATTACATTTAGAATGTAAGCTGCATACATGCATTTTATCATGCAGTACGTTTTACCATCTATATATAGAGTTGTAGTGGATTGAAACCGACACGCACTTTGTTGACATTATTGTTGCTGTAATGTTAATCATGTCACACAAATTTTCAAACTATCCTTCGATTCGTTTATCAGACCATATTTTGAACAGTGTGTAATGTGGTGTAGACGAGGATACTCTGAAGTGCTTGACAAAGAGGGGATTTTATTAGTTTTTCCTTTTAAAAGAATCGCTGTGATCGTATACTGACCAGTAAGGAACACTAGTTTTTATTGGTCGTAACAATAAATAAAATGTTGACTTCTCGCAAATCTAGTCCTCTCCAATCAATGATAAAGGCATCGTTACCGTATTGGAAAGTCATTGCTCACAGTGACAACGTCACATCTTAATCGAACCTAGGTAGAACAAGTGCCCGGCAAGTTCCCGACGACCCAACCAGGAGTCGGCCGATGTCTTTTTGTTTCCTTTGTTATCTGTAAGATATTATATGGGGCCGAATTTAACATAGTTCTGTAATCTTGGTATCAATCATTTGGCTTCCCTCTCGTCAGATCCTGAGATCTGGAGCTCTTTGACAACGATTCCTTGGGCCCATTTATTCCACTTTATTTCGGGTGTGATCAAAGCGGCAAATCAAACAGAGCCCCCGCCATATGTTTCGGAACTGCTTCTTTGTTTGATTTAATTTATTGTAACCATGTTATGGGCATCTAAAGCCGCAATCAGATAGGCAAACTTACTGGGGTTGTACTATCTTATGATATAATTATATCATTATTGACTTGTAAAAGATCGGGCTAACTCCCATCCACGGTAAATAGTGAACAAGGTTTATTGCTACCTGCTAGGGCTAGTTAGCAGTGTATTGGTCTGTGTAAGCTACAGTAACTGTCAGAGACCACATGTCATGCAGCAGGTAAAAGCTCCCCTTAATCCGGACTTATATGAAGTTCATACCAGTCAGGCAAATACTATTTCTTTATAGTTCGTTCTGAACACTGGTCTAGAGCTCAAATTGCATGCTGCATTGTCTGATCAGTCACATAGAGTTGTCCCCAACACTGATGGAACATGTTCTTTGTCTTTTGACCGATTAGATACAAAGTAATTATTTATATAATCACTGTTTAATAGCTTGATTATAAATGTGTACTTCTTGATTTTTTAATTAGAATTAAAACTAATTATTCCAATCATTTGTAAACTTAAGTACTAATACATGCACATGTATAGTTTTGAAACGAATTTGTGTGAATATAGCATGAAAACATTACACATAGGTTTTCTATCGAATATTTGGTTTTTCAAAAGAATTTAGTTGCATACAGCCCAGAATAATGTACCAAATTTAGACTAGATATAAGAAACAGCTTGTCATAGTGTGACTTCGCATCTTTCTGATTCGCTAATGTTATCCGGTAAACTTGAAGACTTTCTCCTCGAAAAATTCTTTTCCAACAAGTGTATATATATACCGGCCCTATATATAGTTCTTCCTGATCAGATTATTTGGTGTACTCAGACGTCAGTCGGTGGCAGACAAACGGTGAAGCAGAGTAACGTTGTTAGGGGCCCCGACAGACACATTACTTGTCACCGTGCTCGACACCTACCGATATATTTCTAGCGATCAGAGATTACGCTCACATTACACCAGCACGCAGACAATACGAAATTTAGTTCTTTAAAATAATTCCTCGAGACCCCGTGACTTTTACCTTATGATGACAGTACGTCACACAATGGCGATTTTTACCCAGTGTGAAACTGTTTATATAACTATTCTTTGGTGTCTAACACTGTGTTAGGTATTGATTCGGTGTGTCGATTTGCAGGTCCCGAGTTCGAATACCGCAGGGGCTTTCGTTTTTATCAATATCAATAAATTTATTAATAGTTTTTTTTTTTCAGAAAATTGATCATTTTTTCTTTGTCATTTTCAAGTGGTACGCATGCTAAAAAAATTTTAAAATCTTTGAGAGAGAGAGAGAGAGAGATTGCTAAATTGAAACTGGAGTTTTTTTAATTAACAATACTTTATCCGAATAAAGACGTCTGTTTTCACATATTTCTCGGTCTCATTCGAACCATTGACCGTCAATGAGATCAAACCTGCCATTCAAACACATTTCTTTACTATTGTTACAATTTTCATAATCTGACTAACTCGATATGACGTAAGGAGGTTGGCTCCTGAAATAATAGTAATGTCAATCATCCGAAAACCACTTAGATATAAAGATAGGGACCTAAAATGTTCATTTATTTTATTTGTGACCTATGTCACAAGTTGAACACATGTAGTGACTTTAAAAGTAAAATTTAAGCCAAAGTTAAAAAATTCTTGCTTTACTGGTGGCTTCAAAGGCCAGTACATTATGAACACAACAACAGATGTTACAAAATTTTGAAGTAATCAAATAATAACACAAATAAAAAATTTTACCATAATGTCATCTTTCCAAAACTTTGCATACAAATAGAAATACATTTTATGTCTCATTTAAAAGTAAAACAAGTAGGGGTCACATCTAAAAAATTTGAGATATAGCATGAAATAAGCTAATTTTAGGCCAAAATTGGAGTTAATTTTTTCTTAACTTTTATTAAATATAAGCTAATTATGCCAAAATATATCGATAGAAATATCAAAATATTGTTTAAATATGTTTTCAAAATATCATGAATATATCGTAATCTATCAAGAAGTTTTGCCTGCGCTGAGAATTAGGAAGCTACAGTAACTAGTGAGGTATGAAAATTGTTCATTACCGTCTTGAAAACCTTCCGCCACAAAATACAGTCCCGTAAAAATGTAATTTTTTAAAAACAATTTTATTCAGTATAGTTTATTTGGCATTGTCAAAAATAAATATACTACTAGAATTAATATGTGATGCAGAATTTACAGACTAGAGGTGACCCTAAATGGCTACCCAAAACCTAAGGAGCGAATCTCTTTAAGTCATGCTATGGAAGGGAATAGATCGAAAGAAAGGTAACTCTCCATTATAAGGTTCTCGTCAACCTTTCACACGACCCCATTTGAGTCCTAATGTTACCCTTGCGCTAATTTATCGCTCTTTATCGACTTTATTCTGGAAAACTTTATTAGAGAAAGAATATACGATATTTAAAATTCATTAATCATTGTCGTTCCTTGGAAAGAAAATAACAAGCGTTTGTTTGTGTGTGTGTTGTTCGTGTGTTTGTGTTGTTTGAGTGTTGTTTGTGTGTTTTTGTTGTCTGTGTGCTTGTGTTGTGTTGTGTAACCATTAACTGTGTATAATTCAATAGCCGATAGCACCGAGAAAGGATCCACATTTTAAGTAATCGCATTCATTAATGTCGCCGATTACGTCAGTTTGCGTGAATGCACCGTTCACGCACGGATACAAAACAACAAGGAACAAAAACAATACGACATACTTTATAATGTTGGAAGTGGAATGAAAACCATCCCAAATCTCGCGTTTTCTATTGATTTTATAATTTTCTCGACATTATCCATACATAGATTTAAGTTTTTTAAAAAAGCTTCGAAATTTAAAGATTTTTGGATGTCAATTTTAATTTCAATGTCAATTTTCACACACGCTTAACTGATATTTGTAAACAAAAACCCTTCCAGCACAATAAAGTGACAATATTTATCTTGTTACAGGGTATTACAGATTACTGCAAAGATTCTGAACGGTTTTTTAAGATCTTAAATTTTATTTCTTCTTACTTAATGTTTTATGAACCCGCAAAAGTTTACTTATGGAAATACAAAATTATACTCTAAATATTTTTTCATGACAAATTGTATACGACTTAAATGTTAAAAATGTCCATACCTTGTCTTGTGTAAAAATTACATCCACACAATTGAAAAATCAGTCTTGACCCTACCTATAATTACCGTACTCTGAATCTCAATGCGAAATGACAGGAGATAAGTATATCATTTTCAGATTCCTGAGAAAAACCCACATTATCGGATCAGGCAATCTATAGGAGTTACCTTAGTGCTGCTACTGTCGGCTTACTCGTCTTGGGTAAAGTGAGCCATTAGCGGTAAAGTTTTATCGTAAACTTGGTCTTTTCCTGAAATAATCATACGTTTAGATCCCTCTTCGGAATACAAATTAATCGACAACTTTAAGAGTCACCCGTTAACCTTTACTCTTTATTTCTCTATCAAACTTCGCCTCTCGTTATATCCTTAATTCCTCAACAGATTTCATATTTCGTTAAGCTAAGTCTGCAATTAGAAATCTTTCAGATTTAATATTTCTAAAACATGTCTTAAACAAATTGGGTTGGCGTAAGAGAAGCGTGAGCCTAATGAAGGTTTTCTAAACTTAATCAGGAAACTATAATAAGGGCTTATTACGAAAGATATTTTTTTATTTCTTGAAAAGTCAACTTAGATATGCGCATGTAGGACCCAAACAAAATCAAGCTTTTGTATCAATAGAGGTCAAATCAAGGTAGGCGTTAGTACAACCCACTGGTTTGCATAAACTGATAGTATTTTTATTTCTGCTTGTTCATCTATCTGTGTAGCTGTGATCTACCTATCTATATAGCTTTAGTCTATCTGTATACTTAAAGTATGTCTATTTATATAGCTGTAGTCTTCTTAGTATCTGTATATCTATATAGTCTATCTACATTGTACATAGCTGTAGTCTATCTGTATATCTATAGTCTGTCTATGTATATAGCTGTAGTCTATCTGTATATCTATAGTCTGGCTATCTACATAGCTGTAGTCTATCTGTATTTCCATAGTCTGTCTATCTACATAGCTGTAGTCTATCTGTATATCTATAGTCTGTCTATGTATATAGCTGTAGTCTATCTGTATATCTATAGTCTGGCTATCTACATAGCTGTAGTCTATCTGTATTTCCATAGTCTGTCTATCTACATAGCTGTAGTCTATCTGTATATCTATAGTCTGGCTATCTACATAGCTGTAGTCTATCTGTATATCTATAATCTGTTTTTTGGAATAGCTATAGTATGTCTATCGGTATAGTTTGTAATTTGTCTTTGTGTATTTTTTGTTTTCTGTCTATTAGTATAACTGATGTCAATCTGTCAGTTCAGTTGCTGTCAGTCTATAAGACATTTTTGTTGTCTGTCTCTCAGTATAGTTGGTGCATGTCTTTTCATCATTAACGCTGCAGCAGGTTGTCTTTTTATAAAAATAATAGTTTGCCAATTCAGCTCTCTTGCATTTCACTTTAGTTGTAATTTGTCTATAATCTAGCTTTTTGGTTTTGTTTATCTGTGTCTTTTATAGTCTCGTATTGGACAGCTATTAGTATTGTTGTAGTACGTCCATCAATAATAGCTGATATCTATGAATGAGTTTGTCTTGTAGTATGTAGTAATTCAAATCATCAATTAAAGTTTTTTAGAATCCCTTATAGAGTACTAGAAGCGAACAAACTTTATATTTTAATGTCACATAGTATTCAATTTACCTTCAATACATCAAATATGCTCACGGCTTTTTATGTGAAAAACATAAATCAGTTATTGTTTCCTTTACACCAGTAAATAATCTATGTTCTCTCCCCGATTGTTTGGCGATTACTGTAAACCTCAAAATGTATGAGGTTTTCTTAAAATAGTAATTAAGGAACTCCACGGTTTTTCGACAGAAAAAAAGATGGCGGATATTTCGAGGTTATCAAGTTCTTGTTTCACTTCCTTGCTATATATTTTTTTCACGTACTTTATGTAATATTAGAAAAAGATGTAAATATTGCAAAACATTATTGGTAGATACGTCAGGAGTCATTGGCAAACATAATTTTCTTATTCTGCTGTTAAGCAATTTAATCGGCGGGATAATATCGTTTCCAATTGCAAGCTGTCATCGCGGTAGCAAGACATACCATTCTTGGACAGCGTGAAATTCTGCATTATACAATAACATCATTATACATCTACGAAATTGCAAAAAAAAAAGATTTATGTATTTATTTGAAGTACTGGTTTCATAACGTTAAACTTTAGAGCAATGCACATTTTCCTACCATTTCTTGATTTTAATTCTGTTAATTGCACCAAGAACCAACATACATTTATTCTATAAATCTTCTAACTGTTAACACTCGAGTACATGCATTAACACGGTAACAATTAAATTTGCATCCTTAGTGTTGTTAAGCAACAGTAGGACGAGCGATGGGATTTGTTCATCCACATGTTCTATGAGCTATTAACCATCATCCCACGAAAACCATTGATTTATAATGAATAGTAGTCCGTTAGACAGAAATGCATATATGCCCCTATTCATCCTCTGGAACATGTCACCGATATCTTATGTTTCTATCATCTTTCATCAGGTCGCTCGATTGAGACATTTTTGTTTAAAGAACTCAATTTGACATTAATTTTTGAGTCTCAGGAGAGCCTCCGATTTAGATTAACGATGATCTATCCCATTCCCTGGATTCAGCCCTCCATTTATCCTTAAGATTGAGCCATAAAACACGAGGGGGAAGAATCAGAGATGAATGGCTCAGCCATCGACCAGCTAACTGAAACATGGATAGGAAACCGACAAAACAGGGGCTCCTCACCTTGAGGATTAGATTCCGATACAGAAATTCCATCTAAGTCGGGAAATACGAAGGATAAACAAGGATACATTTTTTACAAATCTACAATGTAGCTTTGTTGTGGTCAATATGGAACAGCTATCAAACCTGAACAATTTTATGAGCATTGAGTTCTTGTTGCTAAGAAATAAGTTGCAGAGAGTTTCTGTTCAAATGAGAATCACCTTATTCGCGGACATGGACCGTGGGACCTTGATATGATTGTATTTATCTCTTCAGTGTTGTTAAAGGCCCATTAATTGCACCCAACTTGTGTCTCTTAGAGGTACTTATAAATTGGCGTATCAATGGAATGCAGCCCTCAATTCAAAGCGTTCGATGGAGAGGGGGCGGCGGGTCAGAAACAATACACCTACCTGTACAGGTAGACAATAGCGCATACCTGCCCTCAATTCCACCCCCGCCCCTCTCTACCATGCTGACCTCCAAAGAAACCCCGTAAGAAAACATTTGAAGTCTCGACCTCTGACCCTCTCTTAATGAAAATTGTAAATTTAGTTTTAAGTGTGGAACGCCTCGAGTCAATAGACACACAAGGGCTCTCCGGTGTACAGCATACAGACAGATATCAGCTTGAACTGGCACAGGAAAACGCAAATCAGTGTAGACATGAGAGGCTTCTTGTTTACTTGTGCTTTGCCTGGTCAAGAGATTTCAATTTTGTAATAAATTCTTCAATATGTGTTTACAAATAGTCGTAAACCCATTATTTGTCTTAATAATTCATCATTCTCTCTGAGCCTCAATGTAAAAGGCTGGACCTGAATCCAACAACTGTTACACAAGCTGAAGGATCAAACTAAGTCATTTAGAATGAAAATGGTGTTTTACAACTAGAGTTAATTATGAATGAATAAAATCATTTCTGAATACAGTAGGATCAGCAATTAATTGATAAAATAGTTGAATACCGTTTTTCTTATAGATACTAGTATATTTCATGTACATATATCAGTTGCCATAACTTGGGAAACTGGAGGGTGTTAATTTATCAGGGCACAATCAAACTTGTACAATTTAACCGTGGGACAGTGTGTTTCATTCGTTTGATAAATGTTCAAATTGTTCCTAGAGGTGAAAGCATTCAATAGGAGGGTTAAGAAATGTTACTCATCTTCCCTTTTTTTGTTTGGTGTATCTTCAAGTGTAGGTCACTGTTTTCACGGCCTATAAAGTACACTGTTTTTGGTATTCATCTTATTCATTGGGATAATATTGATGTCTGATTTAATGATAATCCTAATATATTCATTAATATGTAAAGGCACTGTGAATGCTGTGTTTAAAAACTTACCTTGAAGATTGTGCTTATTAAGATACTTTAATGAACTCTTCCTATTCTAAGACTAGGGCTCGTCTTTGAATTATCGATAAAATAATCTTGTCTCTCAGATCATTATTTTGATTACGCGGGTGTACAGTTTGTCTTCAATAACTTGATTTTATTAAAGCTACATGTTTAGACTATCGATGATTATCACAATGTATCTACTATCTACATGTGTTTTGATGATTAAATTTTGTTTATAAAACGTCGTAAAAATACAGAGCGCTTATGAGAAAAAGGACTTCATGATCTGTAATGACTTTAACCTTTCTTTCATTTGTTTTTAGTTTTCTGTACAGTACCATCCTGCCACCGCATATACAACAAACACTTGACTAACAGTCCGTGAAATGACGAGGGATGTTTCCGTGATAGCTGATAAGAAAACGGAATCGTCTAACTTTCTACACAGATTAATCTACTCGTGCATTGGATTAAAACATTAAATCTGTTTAATGACTCGGTGTCACGAAAAGTTAATAACATTATTGGTTACTCTTGGAGGACTTACGACCCATGGGTCATGATCGAAAAAAAGTGCCAATCGTTGTTGACGTTATAGCATACATAAATCCTTTTATCAAAGCAGCTATGTAATGTAATATAAATGCATAATAAAATGAATAGACCGTTAAAGACTCTTTGTTGTTTTGGTCGAACGTGCATGAAAAGGAGAAGTTGTTGTCCTATCCATACTGACTGAAATGCAAATACAATTACGCCAAACTGACACCTTTTTTGGTAATTTATCAAATAAGTCAACAGTCCTCAACGTTATTGATGTCTATTTTTCACCGTATTACGTTTGACACTTGAGAAAATTGATTTGAAAATTAAATTAAATAATTAAGATTTACCTTCATAAAATGAGGATAGGTAGGGAGGCGAGCTGGTGGCGAGTGGTCATGACTTCCAGAATCTGGTAGCGGTTCGATACCCCACGTGTTTCTCCTGTCCATTCTACCTGTACATAACGCTGTTGTGATCAAAACTCATTGAAACAGTAGGTGTAGTAAGCACACGCTGCTATGCGTATGATGCACGAGTAAAATGAGAGAAAGTCAACACAGGATTGACAGATGGTAGAGATTAAAGGAGGGTTTAAGATCAATATAGGTAACAACAGTTCTTCTTTAGACCGAAGAAAATAGTTTACAGTATCCGGTATAGAAAGCGTGGTTAATCATTTCTTTATCCATAGACAGTTGTACATGGTTCTACATCCACTTTAAGTTTGTTCAATGTATTCTTAAATTACCTTTGGACTTTGATATTAATGATGGCTTGTTGAATGTAAATTAAAGAGGGTCTTTGATACAGATGCTCTCATGTCCTGTGGCTAAAATGCACATACTGAATGGCAAATGCACCTGACAAAATTTAACACATTTTATAAACATCCATCTCATACCTTGAGCTCAACTGGCCGCACAAACGATGGTTGCTGTCATTATCATTAAAGTGAGTAAAATATATTAAATGAGGTTATGAGATCATTGCAAAATATGTCATGAACTTTTAAAATGGTATTTTATGATTGATTTGTTTTCAGTGCATTTATTGAACGAAAATTCTATTGTAAAACCTAAAACAATCTTTGAAATATTAATGTTTAAAAATATCAGTTTTAAAAATTCATAAATACATATCTATACAAGAATTGAAAATGCAAACGAAATGATAAAAGTACGTAAAATTGAGTGATAATCTACTTTTTTTCGTATTGTGTTTTTCGCCTTCTTTCTCTTCAAAGAGACTGTTTTTTTAAATTAACCATGTACATGTTACACGATGACCCGATTTGTCAACTCGAATAAAAAAAAAGACGATCTTTTTCTTACTTTTAGCTAAAGCATGATGTATCACAGTTCTGAAAGAAAGCAGAGTGTTAAACACCATACCACCATTACTTATGTTGCAACAGGTGCCCGTTTGATTTGAAGTGAACCTGTCTATATATGTGTTCGTCAGTGCGTATATGTATATATGTATAGGTCTGTCTTGATTTATAATATCTCTAATGCAAATAACCTGTAAGTAATCACTCAAAATATATTTACTTGTTGGTATTTCTAGGAATAAATCTGAAATACTAGTAGTTTATCAATTAAACACGAGCACCATCATTTTCGTGTCAACCTGGGATTTTTCTACCTAAATCTGAAATTATGCCAAATAGTTTTATTTCTTAATTGCTTCCTTTTCATGAAATCAATTTCGAAATTACCATTTAATGACAGAGAAAATAGTCTTGTTAAAGAGAATTTTTGTGTTCTTCGTTTACCGATATTTTATTAGGCCCAGTGCCTAGCTCTATCGATGGTCTTTCATAAGTCTTGCCTTATGAAGAAGTTTGTCCACTTTTGATCAATTGTAAAATCAACAACTACTTAAACTTCAATGGATAAGACTTAAGTGATGCCGATTTCTCTAATTGTACGTCCTTGAGGTAATTTGGTTATATTTAGACGAATACTTCCATGATTTTTCCTCTTGTGTATGATCTGAGATATACTTTTTAAAAAATGATGTGAGAGTGCTTGAAGAACCAAATGCAATAAAATTTTTAAAAAAGTAATTTTAAATTAGTATCAAAATCTTCATGTGAAGCCATTATTAAAACTTCAAAGGTTCCATCAGATCTTTAAACAACTCGTTTGTCATCATATATATAGACGAAGAGGTTGCAAGAAATATGCCCATTAAGTTCTGTGCAAAGAGTTCCGCCCAAGTGAGGATCATACATATGGGCTACTGTTTACCTGGAAAATCTCTGTAAATAGCGTAAACCTGGCTTGTTTCGGTCCAAGAAAGTAACACAGTTGCTCGGTGGATTGAAGTTGTCGCCCAAACACTTCATATTTACCCAACATCTATCACGAAATTTGTCACAAAGCCCACTCCATTATAACAACTGTTTATCTAACCATTCCAACTGCACCAGGTATCAAGAAGAGACCTAAGAACGAATCATTATCGAAAGAAAAAGTAAGCAGCATTCAATACAGCAAGCAGTTTGTAAACAGTGTAAGCTGTTGTATATGTGTATAATCTGATGAAGTTTGTGTCAGATACGAATGTTCCACTTTATGCTTAATATGCTAGGGGTTTTTTTTTTGCCGTAATACAATGGTTAATATTATTTCAATTTTAGCAATGTTGCATCAGAAAATGACACTGAATGAGTGAAATTAGGTGTGATGCATGTTATATAATCAAATTCTTTGTAATTTTCAATGACAAGTACATGACAACACACAAACACGCACTCGTGCACACACATAACTATATATATTGATGAGAAAATATCGTTCATTTATCAGAAGCGTTTATCTTTGAATTGTAACTTTTTTTTAATCTTAGGTTCTTCATATAATTTAAGTTTTTGAAAGACAATTCTCATGTAAAGATTTTGGTTTTCAAGAATTAAAATTTTGGCTAAGGGCAAAACACAAAGAACAAGGAAAATCAAGAAACAGTTGTGCTGGTTTTTTCTTATCCTCTCTAGAATAAGACGGAAGGCCATTTCTACAGTCGCGTATGAGCTTTCCAAAACCTCCTTGTAGTATCGGTAACAATTTTATCCAATTCTAAGAAAGATTATTTTACGTTATCCAGAGGTCCCTTCAGTTCCGTTCTTAAATTTCAGGTTTTGCCTCTAATTTTGATAAGGTATCATGCCAACAAGTTACATGTAGAGGTGTGTGTGTGATTAAAATAAAAATAATTTAATCATTTTATGAAAGTTCTAAATCGGGATGCATTGTTTTTCTTTTCAAGCATTGAAAAGATCTAAAGTTTCTATGCCTCAAGTATTTGGCAAAGTACAAAAATCAGGCAATTAGGTGGTCAACAAATTACCAATCATATCTGCCTTAAATCTTTAAATATGACATTTTTGGTCATCAACTTTTATTTAGTAAAGGAGTCCAAATAATATAGCATTAACATTTGAACATTTCCTTTATCTTTTTACAGAGTTTTTTGTCTTGTGGAGGTGAATATAACCTAAAATGGAATCGACCATCCAGCCCCTAATGGCTATTAACAGTTGGAATGAGAGTACCAATGCACCGGATGTTGACATCAGAGAAACGTAAACCCGTCAGAAAAAGGTAGGTTTTATGTGATTGGCTGAATTAGTTGGTTAAAATAATGATTAACTTTTCAATTTTGAATTCAGTGGTGGAATGAAGAGGAACTGCAGAAAATAAAGAAATAGGAGGGGTTAAGATAGGAGGTGGATATCATTTTTGAAACTTGGATTCATTTGCTGCGGATTGCTGTAAGTTGTATACAAGCTCAATTTTGAGTTATAAACGCGATGGGACCATATATATTTTTGGTGAATTTTTTGTTAGTGCTTGGAATGAACTTTCAGATGTGACCAAGGATATGTCTGTAAGTAAAATAGCAAATTAGCCAGGGGTGTTTAGGTTAATATTGCGCTCTATGGGAAATGAATTGGTACACTTTTCCCCATGTCAGCACCTTAGAAATGTTCGATAACTCTTACTTATAAATTCGAAACTGTATAGGAAAATATGTTTGGACATTGGAGTGTTTCTACCGACACACGGCAATAAACGATGACGATCGAAGAGCAGTTCATTGGTAACGTGAAGACGCCGATCGTTCATGTTACAAGAATGATGGTTCATACATGTATCAGAACTATTCTTAGCTGAGCTCACATGGTTTGTAAACACTAAAAAACTATTATAAGTTCTGTTGACTATTTTAAGTAAGAGCAATAGACAAGCAATCTTTTTATCCGAGCCCAGCGAAAGTCGCTTATTTAAAATTAACTTAAAATTATTAAAAATACCAAGAATCAACCATTTTAAACATTTAAAATGAAAGAACAAAATTTGAAATCGTGTTCAGATCCCTTTTAATTCAGAAGAAAACTTTTCTTAATGATATTTTGTTTTCTCTTATAGAGACTCATTAAGAGGGGAAATAAAAAGTTCGGCATGAATGTACTTTTTGTCACCAAGTAACTTTTCACTACAAAAATTGTTTAAAGTAACTTTATTTATCAATTTGGTCATGGTTCAGAGTGACTGTCGATTGTGTTGCCTGTGGCTTTCATAGTCTAACTTTATTATTTTATTATGTTTAATAGATTTAAACATTTTGAAATCCGAGAGGTCTGAACATTGGAGAAAGAAAAATTGAAAAGCAACTGACATTTTGCGTTTGAAGCGTAATGAGCGTCAAGTGTTGGTGGTTCTATTGGCCTGTGGAATACCTTCCCGAAGAAACTTTTTTATGTAATTGCGCTCGGGTCTTTTGTACACTGATGTATTTTTTAAGGCTAATCGAAATCAGCAAGGGAATGAGGCTTACAAAAATAGACTCCAGTAAAACAATATCTTTTTTTTCAGTTTTAGTACATGTAAATTGTGTTCGAACAATCGAACGAGAGGGCAAGCATCGTTCGTTTTAACACTGTTGTTTCAAATACAGATTCAAGATATAGTTGGGCGATTTATGAAATAAGATTGCCCTGGAATAAAACATCCCAATGAACATATTCTTTTAATAGTGAGAAGTTTTTAGAAAGTGGGAACCGTACACTGGTTTTTGTGAGGAATTTTACTCATTCAATTGACGTTGTCTTTAATGAAAAAGGACGTCATTTTGACACACTTTTTTGTGTTTTTTAAACAATGCTCAATTCCCCAAATACTTATGAATGTTTGTGAAAATTATTGACTAAAAATTTACATCATGTACAGTTATGAAAATGCATTTGATTTTTTGTTAACTGACCTCAATCAAACCTTAATTTAATTAAAAGTTGTTTAAATAGAAAATGGTAACAGATATCCCTGGACACGCTGTCTACAGCTTTGATAATAGATATTCTGTATATAGTTTTGATGAATGTTTGAAAAGAAGAATATCTTCATTTCCTGAAACTTCATTAAATTGAACTACTAGTGCATTAGCCAGACATCTATTAATATCTGGAAATCTGACACTAATGTTTTATCTATCATATCAACCCACTATAATTCCAGACCTAATTTTCTATTCTTCGCGCTACATTTTATTTTAACCTTCTTCCTATTACATTCCTTTATCATTTATATATAGTATATCTGAGATTATTTTCATTTGGTCCAGATTTGCATGAATAATCCAGTACACAATACTTTTGATTGAGGTCAGTTACCTAGCAAGACAACTTCCGGCAACACATATTTGTTGTTGTCGTTAGTGACAGGAGAGCAGAGAGGGTAACACCCCACCCCATGGGGTGTTATACTATTGTCATCAATAATAAGAGAGGAGAGACGGTAAAACCCCACACCATGAGGTCTTGTACTAGTGTAATCATTAACATTTCAAAACAAAGATAAGCGGCAAAAAATAAACTATACCGGCATTTTGTTTGGTTTCTATTTCAGGAATATGTGGGGGAGTACTCGAGATACCCTATTCTGTCAAATAAAAGTGTGAATTGTCAACATATGCATGTAAACATGAAACGCATATAATCAAAATAGAACCCTGCTGGGTTGGCATTATTAAATTGATCACTGTTAGAGTGCATGTACATGCGCGGATCCAGAAAATTTTTCCAGGGGGGGTCCGAAGGATAATTGTGTTTGCCAGGGGGGGGGTCCGAGGCATATTTTCGTGATAATTTTACTATGTAAATTTAATAAATTTTCATTTTCCAGGGGGGGGTCGGGACCCCCCCCCCCCCCGACCCCCCCCCCCCCCTCTAGATCCGCGCATGCTGTATACCTGATAATACCGGTACCTGGCCTAATTATATAAAGAGAAGTAACGAAAAATCTTATTCAAAACTGTCACATTGATGTTATATTTGATATGCTTTTATAAAGATTTATAAATCTTTACGAAAAACCTCTGTGAAAATGATGATAACCGAAACAGCAAGAGTTCGACATATAGATACAAACATATCGCTCACCAGACGGTTCAGTGCTATGGGAATTTCATGTGACAAGAAACTTAACTCGACTGACAACTTACTGCTCTAGAGTTATTCATCTTGGAATAATGTAGTCTTTTCGTTATAAGGAAGTTTTATAGGTTTTTAAAAATAGATACTAATTTTTTTTTCATTGTAGTCTAGAACATAGCTTATATATAGAAAATAAAAAGGTTTAAATGACAGGTGCAAGAAATGTGTTATTTATTCTTCTAACATAGTATCTTTACGAGGGTTGTCCCAAAATAGCGTAAACAGGACACATAGTTTATAATCTGTTCACTGCAATTTCATTAGACTTCTATGTTTTCTTCAATAACCCTTTGGCAAACAATACTGAATAATTCAAAATTGTACTTTATTTATTTCTCGAGAAAATGAATGATTAGTATCGACGTCGATTTCCAGTTTTAAGTTGTTGCTAACCCCTCCACATCGTTTACGATAACATTTACGTTTTATTTCCGAAAAAGTCTTTCAAAAAATATTATCTTTGAAGTTCCCAGAGTGCACATTCAACATATATTTCTAGTTTTGTTTGGGTTTTATTTTTTTATTTTCCAAGTACATACGATTTGTCGGCTCCAAACTTGCCCTGTATTACTTGTTGTCTTACGTCCGTCTTGCCGAAATGTGTCGTTCAGCATATTGACGTCCATCGATATTGTTCGGGGTTTCTTTTTACAACTTATTGTCATCATACTTTTTCAAATATTTTCAATGTTGTTTAACTACTTATTAACAAAACGCATTTCTAATCTATTTTGTTAATTTCATTTACTTCCAAAGCCGCTTAGGATTTATTTAATGGTCTTTACAAAATTGTATCAGATATTGGTGCGCCGCCTTAAACGCTGACATCGTCATTTTAATACGAGTTAACTTTTCAACTTGTCACAAAACGCGCAATAAAATATATAAAAGTCTGTTATAGCCAAACATTTTCTGAATAAATAATAGAATTATTATCAAATAGCAATGTATGTCTTATTTGAATTCTTTTATTCGAAAAGTACTTTTCCTCGCAATTTCATTTCATTATGTTGATTTTAACTTTTTGTTTTTGACATTGCGCCGCATGTCGAATTTCTGATCTAACATGCTTTCATTTCACTAATTTAATCTCAAACAATATTTAATTTTCAAACATTATTTGAATGCAAATTTCTTGAACCCTTTGTGGCACAAATTTCATCCTCCTTTGTCTTCGATTAACTGAATAACGCCACTTGTCTACGCTATTTTGGGACAACCCTCGTAAGCTTAAAAATGAAATATTTATTTGTTATTACTGATACAAGCAAAAAGAATCGTCAAATTCGCAATGTAAATATTAAAGACAACGCTATTATAAAACATTCGCCAAGCTTCCTGTTGTCATTAAGCAAAATTCATTCAAAAACACTTATTTCATTAACATTTTATTTTCAATAAAGAATTGTCTGAGCCCAAGAATCAACTGAACTATATAATATGAAAAATGTATATGTATAAATAATACAAACGTTGATAATTTTCCGAAGATCTCATAGAGGAAAAAGGAAGGCCCCAAAAATTGTGGAATACCTCTGGAGCGAATACCTTATAAATCAAAACATAAGATTCCTTGTCTTTAATTATGTCTTTAATTATGTACATGATTTGAACACATAAAAACGTCAATAATATGTAGG
This sequence comes from Magallana gigas, assembly GCF_963853765.1. Classification (NCBI taxonomy): domain Eukaryota; kingdom Metazoa; phylum Mollusca; class Bivalvia; order Ostreida; family Ostreidae; genus Magallana; species Magallana gigas. The sequence continues at coordinate 49,462,493 of NC_088855.1, forward strand.
TAAGTGAATTTATATAACTTATCCCCTACTCAGATATAAAGGGAAAGATTATGAAACAAGAACACATCAACTATTTTGGCACCTCATCTTTTATATATATATATATATATATATATATATATATATATATATATATATATATATATATATATATATATATATATATATATATATATATATATATATATATATATATATACTTAATAACCAAACGTAAAGCAATCCTTATCCTTTCGCATAAAACTAGACAATTCTGGTAATTTTTAAGTTTTCCTCAAATTAAAATGGCCTGAATTTGCAGTTTCAAGTCTGACCATGGTTTTTCTATTGTCTGTTTGTTTAAAAAAAACTCTTTTTCATAGCTACATTCATGTTAAGTTAACAATTCATACGATTGTAATTGCACAAGAAAACTTTTTCATTTGAAGAATGTTTCTAATGGTATAATAGAATCAATGCTATGCGGATGAAAACGTCTTCAAAAATCCATTGTACAAGCGACGAGCACTGAGCTGTATGTTAAGAAGAACGCATATTTTCTACTCGTCGGGATGGTTTATTTTACAGCCAAGAGCTGACATTGTTCCGGCTTTCACTGCCGACCCGTAGTTCCTCTCTTAACCCCCATTGAATCTGCACTTAGCAATCCAGTAGGGATGAAACTTCCTCGCGGAAACATCTCATACTTTTTCAACCATTCACATCAAGTCCTGTAATTAAATGATCGATAAGAAAATCTGAAAGTTGTAAATTACTTTTAGACTTAATCAACAGTACGGTAATCCTAATGTATAAGATATATGTATGATGCACCTACGATAATTTTTTATTAGCCAGCTTTTTTTTTTTTATATGAGATTATTAATTTATTTTTATATGATATCATTCATACCACTTATCTTTCGAAAAAGCCATGAAATATCATTGATTAATAATGAAACAGTTTCTATCAGAAATAAAAAATAGTTATGAATAGTCATGAAACACGAAGGTACATCTAAATAGCATGTACAAACATACATGTATTTGGCTTCATACTTTCCAAATTAATCATAATAAAATAAATGTTTTACCAATTGAATACATAGATATGATTTCGTTTTTAAATTAAAACAAAAACCAACTTAATGTTATATTTTGAGAGGATATAATAAATCCTTCATACACAATGCATCTGAATAAAGCACCCTAAAAAATATACACAATTTTTGTTTTGTTTTCTTCTCACGCCATCCTAATAAAAGCATTTAAGTTAATGGCAATATACATTTACTATGACATTTACTTGAGTTTTTCAATTTGATATAAACTTTGAACAACATATTCTTATTCAAAAACGTTTCGTATCGTTTTACACTATGTAATGCAAGAAATCCCTTTTTATGTTTACGTTTTGCGTAGTCAGGTTATTTAAATGCCATGTAACATTCTGCCTCGTATCATTTCAATGACATAGTTAAGACAATCTGTGTTTCATGTATGAGGAATCCTATATCTTATCGTAAACACTCATCGACTGCACATCTGATCTTAAAACAGTGACATATTTTAGACAATAATAAGTGGAAATGCCAAGAGTAAGACACTTTTGGCCATAGTAACAGCACAACTTCCGGCAACAACGATTTTAGTCCGAGGCACTGGGTGTGGTGGAATAAATTTGGAGGGATATATCAGGCGATATTACGTTTTTATTATCTGTTCAAAATCAAAATAATGACCGAAGGCAGAAAACCCCCTTCCCTTTTTATTATCTGTTTGGGATTTAGAGGGAATTTGATGTTTCTGGATTAAAAATGGTGATGCATGATTTCCAACAACAAGATTAAAATTTTTTGGGAAAAGTCAATCAGGAAAACGAATTGTCGATTTCTTTTAGCCCTGGAATTTTATAAAACTTTAGTTTTCATTAAGTCAGGCAAAAATGAAAAAAAAGTTTAATAGGGAGCATGAAACCAATTTTTAAAAAAACGGTATTGACTGGAAATCCGGATCAGAATAAAAGAATTAAGCTTTTAGTCGAGAATTCAAAATGGCTGACGCTATAAACCTATAGTGTTTATCACATCTTAAACTATCGATCATTTATTGATTAATATAACTTTTATTTCTTAGCCATATATCGTCATAATTAAACACTACATAGTTCAGTTTTGTTTATAACATGTTGAAGCAGAATTCTCTAATTTTTTATAGGGGGGTTTGCAGTTATAATTGTTATAATCAATATAGATTGTCCTTCATAAATTCATAAGAATATGTTCGAAAATGTTGTTAATCTGTTTGGATTTGAAATTTGTTTTTCGCGCTGTAATATTGTTGACAATTTGTTATGAGTGTAGTGTGCGGCTTACAACGATAATGTCAAGTATAGAAAATATGGAAGTTTTACTAATAAATGGGGAAAAACTTGATTTAAAAAAATCTCATGATTTGCGATGGTATATGATTTTGTGTGTTTTATATCCCCGAGCCTTACCATCTCAAATCATTAGAGATTCTATAAATAATTTACATGTATACTGTACAATATATGTACAATATATGCATTTTATTGCTATTATTTTCCGCTTGCTATCAATGTTGATCTTTGATAATTTTACAACTGTTGATGTAATGACTCGTGTCCGCAGCAATAACTTTTATGTAATTTAGTTATATACTACGATTATTTTCGCAAAGGACTATATGTGAGGTAATGTGCATTTCTCGGCCCCAAAACTTATACTTCCATAGAGAGCTTTAAAAATAAGGTTGAAGATAGTTGAAATCATATTAAAAATAGGTATGTGAAAAGTTATCACCCCAGTAACATCGTAATGTATAAATGACGTCATGAAGATTGCCTATTATTGTTGAATTAATGTTTTGGAGCAAAACGTTTTGTTTTGCGACGGGTTTTTTTCAAATTGGAAACATCAAGCGCATGCTTGCTCAAGCACCATTTTTTAATTACATAATTGTATGATGTGTATAATTATAAGAACAAAGACATATGTAAAAATCGCACTTGAGCAGATCTGCGCTCTATACATGTACTTTCAAAGGCAAAAAATTTATGAAAAAGACAATATTTTCATTTGTTTGCTAAATTGCAGGAGTTTGTTCATTTTTGCGACGTCAAAAATGAACAGCTATATGACGATGATGACTAATATCAAGAATAATGTGGTAGATATCCTCTGTATACTGTTTTATGAAGATTTGATTTTGATTCGATACTATTTTGACAATACCAAATATAGTCCTTAGTTTTATTGCTTTTGAAAACTTGATATTAATTTCAAATGAAATTTCCATGGAGTTGATATCATTGCATAACCAATAGTACCCATTAAATTTTACATTTCGAAGAAGAATTAAACAGCCGGATTTATGCAGTTTAACTGCGGCTAAAAATAGATTACCTCCCTGTTTGCAGAAAACTGTTTGCTTCTAACTTCCTTTTTTGTAGTCTATAATTGGACGAAGTGACATCACTATATATCCAATTATTACAATAAACTCAGGTACTATATAAGAAACTACAGATTTTTCAAGACTTTGATTAACAGTTTTGATAGAAACTGATCAAATATAACTTGATTTGAAAAGCAAGGCAGCAAGCTTGAAATCAATTTTTTAACATGTTTATGAAAAAGGTACAAATGATTTTTTTTCACTTCGTCAAACTTTGCATAGTATACAACGAGATGGTCATTTAATTTTAAAATTTCTTTGAAATGAAAGATTTAGCTGTTTTAATTTTATAATATTGCAAATTTTATCATTGTAGATTTATTTTTTGCTGACTTTGTTTTGTTGTCAAGTAGAAAGTGGCAGAACAGATTGTCGCAATCCTTCATCCGTTCGTAAGATGGCGCGCGGCCTAAGCCGATACAAACTAAAAGACTTGCCGGAAAGTTTTTATTTAATGGATAAACTGCGCAACAAAGCGACCGTTCCACCTGAATACAGCGAAAGTATCTATGTGAAGGTAGACAACGAGAGCTCTACGTGTCCAACAACTCTAGATAACAAATTACACGTGTGTCCCGGCTACAAGGTGATGGAGTATGATAGATTCAGGTTCCCAAGCATGATGTTGCAGGTTCATTGTAAATGTAACGGTTGTCTTGGCTCCCCGGACAAAGCCTGTGTGCGTCTGTTTTACTATACCAGGGTGCTGAGGGTGACAGGGTGTAACAAAAAGGGTGTGTATGTGTACGACTACTTCTGGGAGAAGGTTTCCAATGGATGTGTCTGCATCAAAAACGATAGGCAGACAATGTCCAGAGGTTGAGAAAGGATCCAGTATTGTGTTAAAGTTAGCATGACTTTGCGTGGTTGTACATTTTATTATAATGATAAGAGTTTGAGTAACAATACTTATTTATACACTATGATATTTTATTTACATATTGTCTCTGAATATTCTGGTCAGTACCAATTATCACATTCCAGCTCGTTTATCGCTGCCCAACGCATTCCAAAGCAAACGCGAATCTCAGAGTCTGTTTGCAGATCGGGTCAGACATTAAGTAACAGAAAAAAGTGATTGAATTTTTTGTTTGGATGAACAAATACTCATAATTTTGTTTGTTTTAGCCCAAATGTCTTTATACAAGTTTTACCAATATTATTTACGTTATTAAGAAGGAAAATGTTCATTTTAATTTAGTGTGAAATTTCTTGATTCTGTATCATCTGCGAATTGTCTTTCAGTTGAGCCTTCATCTTTTATATCTCATACTGGTATTATTTTGTATGCATTTACGATATCATTTTTAATAAAATTTATATTTTTGTTAATTAATTTTTTTTTATACAAATGTATATACACTTTATTGAGGTTGAGGGTGGAGATGAATTACATAAAATAACTTTAAAGCACCTTTGCTAAGATTTTGTAGATTTAAACGCTGAAAATATTTTTTAACTATATCAATTTTTTTAGCGTGATAATCTGCCAGTTTGTGACCCATGTCTCTTCGCTAGTGCAAGTTGAGTAAAAGTTTCTATAAGATTGCATTTATTCCCCAGACATAAAATCTTCAACCTTCATGCAATATTTATTTCTTAAGAAAGGTCTACTTATACTTTTAATACATGTATTTAGAAATACACGAAATGTTACACAGTCTAACAAACAATAATACCAAATAATGATATCAGTTAAATTAAACCTGACCATCTTGTTTTTACAGCAACGTCAGGACAAGGTTATTATTTTTACCTTCAACTTACGGGATAATAAGAATAGACGCAGTTAAATTAAATCAGTTACACCAACATCTATTTTAATATATTAGGTTTTTATTCTAAAATGAAATGATGAAAAAATATAATGTCTATCAGTTTATGCCACTAAATTGAATAAATATTAAAGCTAAAGTTGATATTGCAAAGCCCACATTTTTTTTTTCGATTGATTTTGTTGTTTTTAAAATATTTATTGAATTTATAAATCAACAGTAATTTTCAATAACAATTATGATTACGTGTGATATTTTCCTACGCCAGTGTTCTGTCAAAAATATAGTCCTTGTTAGTTTGTAAAATTTGATTACTATTTCTATGGTAAATTTTACAATTTTAAAAAATTAAAATATATAATCTTTTACTATGATATGATGGACGTTTATTTAAAATCAACTTTTACATTTTTATAAGTAAAAAAATCGGACAAGACTCAATTCTTAACATTAATGAATTAAACATAAAGAGTACATTAAAATTTTAAACTCGCGACCGTCAACACAAGCAGTGATGACAGCACATTTGGGCGTGAACCTGGTGCAAGCAGGGAGTGCCGCACACTTATAGAGGTTCGATCCTCTGTTTTTGGGTAGCCATTTTGGGTTTCCTCTATTCTGGAAATTATGCATCATATATTGATTCTACTCATAAATTCATTTTTTATAATGCCAATTTAACTATTTTGAATAAAATACTAAAGGAAAAATTACATATTTACATATTTAGTTTAGTATGGGACTATATTTTGTGACGGAAGGTTTATAAGAAGAAAATGAACAATTTTCATTACTCAGTTGTTTAAGAGTACCGTCACTTTAGCTTCTTTATTTTCAGTGCAAACACAATTTCCAGATAGTTTGTGCATTAGGATATCTTCATTTTGTTATGAAAAGAATATTTTTTACATTTTTTTCAATACATCTATAGACACATATTGGCAAACTTAACTTATATTTAATAAAAGTCAAGGAAAAATGAATCCCAATTTTTGGCTAAAATTAGCTTATTTCATGCCATATCTCAAATTTTACATAATAGACCCATACTTTAGGTTTTATTTTCTGAAATTTGAAGGTGTTTTTTTTTGACAAGTTTATCATAATTTGAAAAAAAGTTTGAGATTTTTAAATAATTTCATTTCATGTTGAATCGGTAATGGATAAAAACAGCGTTTTATTAGTGCAAAAAGGGCAAAATATCAATTAGGTGAAGAAATTGTAACATTTTTCTTTATGATAATTTTAATTTCATTTATTTTAAATAGTTAAAATTTGTATTTAATGCCATAGCTCATTCCGATGATAAAATAAAGAGGGAAAAGCGATTTATGTGCAATATGCACATTCAGTGCAGGAAGGTCATATTAAATACACCGTAGCGCCAAATGAAGCATATAGACCCCGAAATTTTGTTTTGAATTTTGGTTAAGCTATGTGTGTAGGTTTTTAAAAATACTTTAGAAAAAAACTTTAAGACTTTTGATCGCAGGATCCAATTTAGCCAGAGAGGCTAGAACGCAAGCAGAGATAACCACACACTAGCACTCCACCGGAACCATAACTAATTTATGCAGGGATGACTGTACACTTTATACACAGAGATAATCACATTCTAACTCCATTTTCGCATAATAGCTAACACAGTCCCTATACATATGAAGATGCTGACTTATCATTATTGATGTGTCCAATATCAAATATATTTTTTTCAAAATGCCAGTAAACTACGCCCTACACCAAAATACTAATTTGCATTAATTACCTAACATAGGGAATTATTTACATTGTATAAAATAATTATTAAACTCATTTGTCATAATTGGGTAAATCAATTGAATAATCAATAATAAACCATTGGACAATAACACAAACTGTACTGAAGGTCGTTGTCATTTCACCGCTTCACTAGGTTTATTCCTACAGTATTTTACCGTCTTCATATGTCAATTGTTTGCAGAAATAAATTACGGTAATACTCGTCAAATTGGTTTTTGTATTGCTGATTAATGATTACCATAGGAATCGATATAAGTAATATGTCAATCATTTTAATAATCTATTGAATTAATTAATCTGCATAAATAGGTAGCAAAGATTCGAAGCATAATATTACTTATATATTTCTGTATAAATGTAGTTAAATTGTACTTAAATTTCAATCATTCTTCAAATGCATGTATGATTTTAAATGTTTTGTGTCTCATTGATCCTGTTTTGGATAATATCTAATATCTACGTGTTTCATTTCGGAATAACTCTAGATCAAAGCGAATACTAATGTGCTTCACAGGGTAACTTTTTTACCAAGTAAACATATAGCTTTATTCAGCATAAGGGGTTTAGTTTAGTTTAAACAATATTTATTCATTATAGATTCAAATACATTTACATTTACATGATGATAATTACAATTGTAAGATCGGGAAACAAGCCATAGGGCTAATATTAATCCCTCTCTTGCATACACTGCAGAAATGAGAGGTGTGAAATGAAATGTAAGTACAAGGAACAAAATAGGAAAATGTGTCAAAAGTCAAAGTTTGAAACACATTTTATAAGGTAATGAAAATAAGTCAACAAAATAAAATATCATGAAAAGAATATTACAATATATTCGTTGGTTGAACATCAGAACAGAAATTTAGTATACATAATCACGTGTTAATGTTCAAACACATCCATACAAAAAAGAAAAGGTGGCTTTATTTCTTACACCAGTTATGTGTACGTTTTCAGTACAATTTTAACTCAATACATGCTAACACATCATACAGATACCGTAGGATTTTTGCCGATTTCCATTAATTATTGTCATAAATATAAATATAAGTGGTGGGAATAAGATAAACAGGCAACCGAAAAAAGGTATTATTATTGTACAACATTCTACGTGATATTATGATTGCTGAATCTTTTACTCTCAAGTATAAATCTTTGTACGGTGTGAAAAATTTGTTTATTTTCAACAATACTTAGATAATTAGATCCGTAGAGTAGTAAGTTAGGGTCTGTAGAATTTGCAAGTGTGTTTATTGTTATATTTCGTATTGTAGCATATTTTGGACAATGCAAAAGGTAATGATCAGAGTTTTCTACTGACCCACACGAACAAAAAGGGGATGGACAAAGGTTTCTGTTGAACATATAAAGATTTAAAGTACTACATTCTAAACGTAGTTGAGAGTGGAGAATTTGACCTATGCGAGACCCTATATGATAGTATTCGGGAATAGTTATGTTGTTTTTGTTTAGATATTTTTGAAGCTTCTTATGGAAGGATTGTTCTGTACATTGCTTGGTATTGTGTTCCAAAGTCGTATGGTATTAGTAAGAAAAGAGTCGTAATATAGCTTAGTTCTTGCGTAGATTTGCGTAGGGGTTGATGAATTATTTAATTTTGATTTGATATTGCAGTGTATAACAATCAAGGATACAATTTTCTGCAGTTGTAACTGTCAGGCATGAATAAGTTTTAAACACGATACCTTAAACTTCTGCTCTCATACACATCTAATAATGCAACTGCACCCTATCAATGTCAGTGAATTCTACATGCAAAAGATGTCTCTAAAATTTTGATATTATCAGATTGGGGTTTTTTTGTGTAGTCACAAGAAAGTTAAAATTGTTACATTTAAGACTTAAATGCAGGTGCTATAAAACTGTCTTAGAGTATGTTTGTACATACAAATTCTTTCGTTTCCAATTTCTTTTATTCTTTAAAATCAGGAGAGAGAAAAAAGATGAATGTGTTAAACATCATCGGAAAGAAACGAAATATACCCCCAAAAGAACATATGGAAAATATTTTATGTTTAGAAATGACATGATTGCTGGTATTTTTAGAAGAAATGCAAAAAAAAACAAGGTGAATGCAATATCCCCTCTTGTTGCTACGGCCATGTTTTCCTCAAAATGGTTCGTGATAATATCATCTGTTTAAAACCGTCAATATCCTTTATTGTTTCTCGTCTTATTTGTTTGTTCCCAGGGAGTTTAACAGCCTAGTTTTCAAATCCTCAATGGGTTCGATATAACATTATCTGTTTAAAACCGTCAATATCCTTTACCTATTGATTGTTTCTCGTCTTATTTGTTTGTTTCCAGGGAGTTTAACAGCCTAGTTTTCAAATATCAAAGGCTTTACTCGGGTCATTCAAATATAGATAAAAGGTATTATTGTACGATTTAAATCTTTTTGGGTCGAATTTGGCAGTGTGTTTTCGGGGGAGTTAGCGGGGGAGTTTTAGATCAAGAGCGATTACATAATATAAACTCATGTATGTGAGGAGGAAATAATCTTGGTTAAATGCACTTTACGATCGTCGACCATTGAGCTGATTGTTCAATCGAAGCACTTTACACAGTTCTGACATTTCAGAGCACCTTTTTTCAAGTTTTTGCCGAATAAACCTTACTGTTTAAACAAGATATTAATTGAATCATTTTATCCATTTTTTCATTTCAGGATAAGAAATATATTACAAGAATCTGAATGCTCAGTAAAAACAGTAAAAACAATCTATTTTTTAAATTACGACAGCTGTTAATGGATAAACCACCGAGTAGAATCTTTCGTGCAATAAGTGTGTGTAGGAAACGCATTCAAATTAAATATGTTCTAAAACCCCAACTTTTTAAGTTTATTATGAAATATTTCTATTTCTTTCCACCGTTTACTCTCATAAAGACCAATTTTATGTAGATTATATTTCACAACTTGTAAATCAAGAATGTAATTAAAATTCTAAGTTTACAGTGTACATTTCTGGATCATGTAGTAAATATTTACTGGTGCTTGATCAATGATCAATCTGTCTCACCCCGCGTTATCATTTCCATTCACTAGTTCTTTTGCATACTTTGTATCATTATTTAAGCAGAGAGAGAGAGAGAGAGAGAGAGAGAGAGAGAGAGAGAGAGAGAGAGAGAGAGAGAGAGAGTAAAATTTCGATTTCTTCTAAACATCCTAAACAACAAACCACTGTTATAATTTGGAAATCCAATACGTATAATTTCTATCAAATAAGTGAAATTAATACTCCAATATTCAATATCTAGCTATTTTATTTTTATATATTGTACCGTGTATTACGTCTTGTTTAAATAGCAAAAAATAAGAAAATTAATAAGGATCAGTTGTGTTAAGCATTTTCATAATCGCAGATTTTCCGTCAACAAATATTTGTTGTTTTTGGGCATTAGGTTCGTATGGGGTGTGCTGTCACAGATCTGTTACTTTAACAATCTTCGTCATTTTTAAAAATCTTAAGTAAAATCCGTCGGCTATGAAAACTACCTATATTTCGTGTAGTTCATATTACATAATACTTTTGGGGGGAATTATTTTAAAAAAAAACCAAACAATTATTTCACTAAACTGTGAAGTGTAAATACACACATGTGTTTATTTATTTTATTCTCAATAGAGTGAAAGGAACAAAGATAAATGAACATGCATTAACAACAACATATCATAAATTTATTTACGGATAATTGTAGATAAACAAATCAACGGATGAAAAGTAATCGTGCGTTCTAATGTTAAATTCATTTTTTTTTTATTGTAAAACATGAATTCAGATAAAAAATGTTTTGTTTTCAATTCAGTGGCCTTCATTTTTTTTTAAATACAAAAATCCATACCTATATCAAGAAAACTTTTCTTTGAAAATCTTATAAAATCCCCATTGGAATCAATCTTTTTTTTACCTTCTCTGAAAATATGAGATAAGGCATCGGTTTAATAACAAAAATGTTATGTTATATCTGAATCACATACATTTGAACTTGATGTATATCCCTTTTTAAAAATAAATAATATTAGGCTTCAAAATAGAGTTACTGTAATAGTTTCTTTTACATTTAACTATCGAAAAATATATTTTTATAAATTGAAGGAAAATAATAAACGTTGAGTGCTCGATCTTCTTCAATGTTAACATAAGTATGCTTTCTCTGTAAGAAAACACATTTGTAGGGAGACCATCTTTTTATCTTCTTTTTTTGACATTGGAAAAAGACAAAACAGACCCCTAAAATTTTTTCTGAAAATATTTTATGTTTAAAAATGACATGAACGCTGCTAATTTTGAATTTGGATGCAATTGCCTTTCTTGTTTCTACCGCCATGTTTAACACAAGAAGACATAACATAGCAACACATATTTCAAAACCGTCAGTATTTTTCTATTTGTTACCTGTTTAATCTTTCATAAATAAATCAATAACTCGAGTCATTTGCTTTCTTTTTAACCAATTCAAAGTAAAATAAAAAGGAAATAAATGATTAAAATACTTTATCGATCGAAGTTGAAAATGTGTCAACGGAAAAAATCCGAATTGGCTAACAAAAGATATTGCATATTACATAAACAAGTCTGTGAGGAGGAAACTATCTAAGTCAAACACACTTAACAATCGTCAGCCGTGGAGTCGTCCAGGTGAGGCGTACACAATTTTACTAATATTTTTATTAGCGGAGGGCAATCACTCTGTCATATTTGATTGGCCTACCTGTAGAATATCAGTCAAACCTCTCTGAATATGATATGTGTGACACAACTTCTAAAAATCAAGTTAGTATAGTACATAGGAGGGGATGAAACTTCCTCGCGGAAATTTATCAGAACTTTCGACAACGGTTTGTTCTCTAATTTGAATGCTTAATTGACAAGATGCCTTATAAAAGATTTGTGAATGATAAAATGTTGTGTTTATTTTCCCCAATGACTTAAACCAGAGTATTCAGCAATATGTGAGCATTTCTCATAAAGCACCTCATAGCTTATCTGTCTAAGGAAACGCATACATTATCATTTATCTATTCCATATTATGTAAAATATTGAATTTTTTGATATAAAAAAAAAATTAAACTTGTACAAATTCATTAACATATTTCTTCATATTTGAATTATAAAAAAAAAATTAAAAAAATTTGCTATACATAGATTTAGAGAGCTCCTCTTAAAAAGTTACGAATTAATTGTTGTAAAAATCCTTTGGTTATGAACACGTTAATTAAATTAAACCCATTTGATGTGCATGTTGTGTTCAATCCATTCTCTGTTCTCGTTATATCTTAAATAATGTTGATTAAATATAATCATGGGAGATAATTGGTATTTATTAAATAATCCAAAGCTTTTCATAGTTTTAAAAGTTCAAGGATGTATACTCAGTATTATACTAAAACTATCGAGAAATACAAACTATTACATTTCAGAATACTAATTCTCATATTCATTTTTCGCCATATAAATCTAAACAAAAAAAGGATATCCTATCCGTCTTTCACTCTTTAAGAAGAAATTATCAAAAGAATCTGATTAAACTGCATACTAGCCACTACATCAAATATAGTTTTGAATTATGTACAACGGCTTTTAATTGGTATTTGCTGAGGCGCAAATAAAAATACACGCAATAACTTAATATATCGAAAGAAATTGCAATACACTTTCAAAAATTAATGTTACACTATTTCTATTTCTTTCATCTTCTCCTTTCATTAAGAGCACGCATATATTTTTATATAATATATAACGTCTTGTATCTTTAAATGAAAATGACATTTAAGATTCTTTTATGTAAATCGGGCATGTAAAGTCGTAGCGACGGGTTTCTCATTTCACAATCACGGGCCTGGTGTCACGTGTATTTGTTTTGGTCGATGGAAATACCAAATATTAAAGTCTAGTAACAGTACAACTTCCGGCAACAAAGAATTGATTTCTGGGTTAATAGATCGGTGGGGTGTACAATGACATATTTGCTACTTTAACAATCTTTGTCACTTATAAAAATCCAAAGTAAATCCAAAGTAAAAACCAACAGCTAACAACCTATATTATTTTTGGCTATTATTACGGTTTTTATTTCAGGGGATTCACAATTATTTTTTAAAGGTCGGTTGTAAACATACACACGTGTGTAAAATATAATTGTACATGTATTCCCCAAAAAGTAGAGAAAAAAATAAAGAAAGGAAAAAATATGTCGCATCATTAATAAATAGAGGGATTAATATATATTTCATTTAGAAAATTGTTTTGAATAAAACAACAAGAGTCGATTAGACGTGTAAGAACAAATTCTAATATACATTACCAAAGAAAAACAACATTTAGAATGTGAGATTTGTTGTTTTATCATTTTATCCTACTCTGTTGTTCCAAGTGTGCTTCTAAGATAATTTTGAAAAAGTGGAAGTTTAAAATAACATTTAATTGTAAATAGTCTTAAAACAAATATTAATTGACATATGTTATAAAAAAACTGCCGTTGACAATTTCTGCACTGAAGATGTTTAAGGTTTACATAATCTATAAATGGGCATGGATGATAATAACGGAAACGGATTTCTGGGAATTGTGGATTACAATGTCCCACGAACCACATATTAATAAAACATAATCAAGTTAACAACATCGCCATTGCAAAAAAAAATATGCAGGACAGCAATGTGCTCAAGTAGATAATAACTGGCGTGGAGACAAATAAACTTTATATTGACCCTTAACATGTAGGACAATGAAATTAAGAAACATTATTTTGAAGTTTATTACTTAGTTTTTGAAAATAGCGGAGGCTTAAAACTGTAAGAAAAGAAACGCAGTTCAGCCATCTTTGTAATAATCTGTTCCTATCTAACACGTATAAACATTGTATATTTCGCGCTAATATAGATTTTTTCAAACGATCTTAGGACCTACATGTACATAGTCCTTTTTAAGTATGTCTTATACCGTAACATAAAGCAAACTTAGCAGTGTCTTAGCTAAGTCATGCTTATGTTAAAAGTTAAAAACATAATTTGCATTTCTTTTGTCGAATTTGAATGTATATTGGTAATAAAATCATATTTTTATAGATACACATGCATGACATCTTTGATACCAGATGGGGGTAGATGTAAATGTACAGACACAATATTCAAGGTTGCATCAGTATATATACATATGTACCTAATTTTTTTAAAAGGCTTAGACCGATGGATCTTGGGCAATATATTCAGTCTATTGCTGTTTCTTCTTTCTTTTGACAAATATTCACTATTTTAGTCAATCTAGAAGACTGCATGTGGCGTGATATAGCGATGTCGTCAGAACTTGATAAGGCAATTCACATATTCTGAGTATGATTTCTTTATTAAGTCGATATACTGAAATGAGGCAATCGTCGTCTTTAAAATCGCTGAGGGTTTTTCTGTCTTCAAACGTCCTTTTTTAATTTCTAAAGTTTCGCGAGTTTATATATGCAGTTACTTCTTAATTGTAAACCGACCATTACGTGTTTACAACCTATTCAGCAGCCCACTTGCATCCTACTGGTTTATGAAAATGTTCCAGCTCATTACGACCACTGTTAATATTTATATAAATCAAATCAAAATGTTCATATTGGTGAATATTAATATATTGAATCGGTGTAAATATCAAAATGTGTTTAATACTTTGTAATCATATGCTGAATTGAAATAATTAACAATAAAACTTCTAAATGTGTTAAAACAATACTTAAGACGTACTTAAGTCATTTCTACCGGCCGCCTAAGTTTTGGGTAAATTGTCTTAGCTAAGCACTCTTCTAGTTACGGACTTAAGTCTAAGAATGTACATAAGTCCTACTTAAGCACTGTCTTAGTCTTAAGTCTCTTTATGTTTCCCGAAGATAATCAGAAATAGACAAACAAGCAGTTTAACGACGAAAGAGTATTACTAAGTAAGGATTAAAAATCTATTTTCATATTAGAAGGATGTCAATTCAAATAACAAGCAATTACTTATCTTAGCCAAATATCGTGAATACAACGAGTCTACATTCTAAGGTGACTTTGTTAAAATTAATAATATATGATAATGTTAAAATTGTAACGTATGTTTAACAAGGATATATCAAATTCAATCAACCGAAATAAAAGGGGTTAATATGTTTGAAATTTTACATCTGCTTTTCTGCATTACATTACATAGTAAAGCAATTTGTTAGTTGTCCAAAAAATCAGTTAGGTGAGAATCCGCTATTTTAAATTCAATCTGACAGGTATCGATCAGTTTTTAGCGACTTAATTATGTTTGAAATAAGTCGTGTTGGTTAAATTGTCCTCGTTTCAATTGACAGCTACTGAGTTGTTAATCCAGTTGAGGCCTACACAGATTTCCATATAAGGTTGTTTTGGGAGGCTCTTATCGACACAACGTATGTTGTTTTCCGTAATCTCGTTGGCCGTTGGAAAGAATCTTTATTGCTAGCATCATAGAATGTGTATTTCGTAAACCAGAAAAACTTGTATGCAGAAGAGCCAAACTTCCTTGCGGAAACTTTTCAACCTATCACATTTAAAGTGTTATAACTTAGATTTTAACTGATAAAAACAAACGTTCTTTGGAAAATGATTTTAAAAAAAGGTTTCCTTTATATCAATAGTAAAAGTTATTATGCATCTCTCAATATTTCATAAGTAGTGCATAAGAAATCCTTACTCCCCCTCCCGAAAAAAATCAAGCTATCAAAAGCCTTTTTCTGTAACAAGTAATACGTAATTATTGAGTTAAAATCATTCATATTACAAGCCATTAACATGTTGTTTATTCTATTTCAACACAATTTAATAAGTAGTTATATCCATACTTGTATCTTTAAAAGTCGGAGGAATATTTTTTCAAATAGGGGAAATACTTAGACGGCTAGAGTAAAGACCTATGTTTTTCACATTCAGTTGACTCTCTTGACTTTTTGACTCCCCCAACCCCCAACCCGACCCCACTCCCCACCCCCTCACAAAAAAAAAATCCCGAAAAATTACAGGACTGTTTTAATATTAGATAAATGCAATATTCTTAGAATATCCAATCCGGCTTTGTGTTTCCAAAGATGATGTACAGAAAGCTAGTAGATTTTTAAGTAAACTTAAAAAACAATAATTCTTAATCAAAGGACTTGGTGTAAAAGTTTAGTGCATGCACGTTGATATAGAAATTTATATATGCATCTTCTGTGAGCACTTGTTTATTGACTATACTCAAATAAAAGAAGTTTCTCAAGGAGCACAAACTGAAAATTGATGGAGCTTTCATATTATTAAGAATTCGCCCAACGAAGTTCTTTGTCAATAATGCCAGATTATTGATTTTATTGTATTTATCCAGATTAATGCTGATTAATTGTATTTTGTAAGTCTTCAACTTCCTTAATTCCATGATATCTCCCCCCCCCCCCCCTCATTGTCTCATCCTTTTTGTGCATGTTTTCACATTGTTATTTCAGGAACTA
The DNA here is from genome assembly GCF_963853765.1 of Magallana gigas. Lineage (NCBI taxonomy): Eukaryota > Metazoa > Mollusca > Bivalvia > Ostreida > Ostreidae > Magallana > Magallana gigas. Next base: position 49,479,005 of record NC_088855.1, read on the forward strand.
CAACACATTGTTTCTTTTGATTCGATATCTTCAAATATTTCAAATATATCAGTGTAATTTATAGTAAACATGTGTTACATTTCGTAAAATTAGATTACTTTGACAAGAAATGCACATAAGGCGAAAGAGAGAGAGAGAGAGAGAGAGAGAGAGAGAGAGAGAGAGAGAGAGAGAGATTAAATAAAATCTAAACTATGGATATTTAATAATATATTCTTTTAAATAATGAACATTCCTTTTAGCTTTTAGAATAAGCTATGTACCTGATATTGCACTTTATTTCAAATTACGGGCTGCCAATTATCCTAATTTCTAAAAAAGTGAAGACAAGATCATTGTCCGAAAATGGCACTTTACCTTCCATAGTTTAACTCCTAAATCCTAAAATAATTATATTTACTATGTATACTTACTTTTTTTGTACACGTAGTGCTTCCGAGGTGTCGGGTTAATTTAGAAGGTTGGGAAATTGGTGGAGTTCAAAATAAAGTATTACATATTCGAAGAGGAGAATCTATTTCAAATTCAAAAGCTAATATAGAAAGAATTATTTTATATGTGTGCATTGATAATGTATATTTATAATATTATATATAAAGTTATGTTAAGTTGTTCCTGATATGATTCTTAATTTTCCGATTCCAAAAGATGCTCAGACTGTCGACATTGTTATTCTTTATGCATGTATGGTGTATCTTTATTACAGAGAACAGAAAATATTTAATACCAGTATAGTGTGATGATATATATTTAATATAATAAACAAATATACATAATTTAAAATGTAAAAATGAAAACATTACAAATGGTTTTCTTTATCGGTAAGAATTTTTATTCTGTACATTATACAAACCATTTGGTTGAAACTTGGATGCCAAATGTTATCAGTTAATGTCAAGACTACGCTCTTGTGAATTCATTCTAGATTATAGATTTCTTATAAAAGAAAAGGAATTTAAAAAAAAAAATTTTTTAATTATATCATGAAGTTTATTACCCGAAATGATAAGATTAAATTACTTTTGAATGTTTGCACAGTTTTAAAACCAGATTATCGTATTTGTTATTGATAAAAAGATTACACATACCGAAAAAAAAACCATGAAGCAATCGAATTCATACAGGTCAAATGCAGCTAAATATAGATTACATCCGGCGTGTTTTATTATCAGAATTTGCTTGTTTTTACTACTTCCTTTTTAAAGCTTGTAGACTGTAATTTGATAGGCGACACCCCTGTGCAACCAATCTTTAACATTCACAAGTACTATATATACAACACTAGGTGTATCAAGATTTTTAAAAACAAATTCGATAGAGAATGTAAGATACACTGTACTAGATAAATCTTAACTATACTTTAAAAGGCAACAGGTTTCAAATATGTCAATGAAAAAGGTATGCAGCTGTATTAATCAGATATTAACATGAATATTTTTTTTACTTTTTTTTAATTTCATTTTAGACGTTAGGTATAGTTTGATTAATTGACCAAGATCTTCATAAAAGTTTTGTTTATCCAAATTCTTCTTTGTGATATGACATTTTTATTTTTCACAGATTTGTCCCATACTTTTGCAATTGCTGACTTTGTTTTGTTGTCAAGTTAAAGGTGGCAGGGCACATTGTCGCAATCCATCTTCCGTTCGTAAGCTTGAGCGCGGCCTAAGCCTATACAAATTAAAAGACTTGCCGGAAAGTTTTTATCTAATGGATAAACTGCGCAGCAAAGTGACTGTTCCTCCTCAATACAAGGACAGTGTCTATGTCAACTTAGATAACGAGAACACGACGTGTCCAGTAACTCTGGAGAACAAATTACACGTGTGTCCCGGCTACAAGGTGATGGAATATGATAGATTCAGGATCCCAAGCATGATGCTGCAGGTTCATTGTAAATGTAACGGTTGCCTTGGCTCCCCGGACAAAGCCTGTGTGCGTCTGTTTTACTATACCAGAGTTCTAAGGGTGACGGGGTGTAACGAAAAGGGAGTGTATGTGTACGACTACTTCTGGGAGAAGGTTTCCAATGGCTGTGTCTGCATCAAAAATGATAGGCAGACGATGCCCAGAGGTTGAGAAAGGGTCCAGTATTGTGTTCGGAGAATTTATCATTATTTATTGTGTTTTGTCTGCTTGAATGCTCCTTTTTATGGATATTTAAACGCAAACATCTTCATGATGAGTATATATCTTGTTGTATGTGTATGATATGTTAGAAATATTGCCAATTATTTATGTTGTCTCAAATACTCTAGTCAATACCATTATCACATTATTATCTATCACACAAGACTACCAAACTGTTATTTCAACCAATATTAAAAGACGAAGGAAGGAAATAAAATAATAGTATGTTTGCGTGTCTTTGCTCGGATGTGTAATTTATAGTGAGTATAAGAATACATGTAATGCTGTTTAAATTATTGTATTTTATAAGTCTCACTAAATTCCGTGATACACGGTCGTTTAACGTTGTCTCCTCCTATTTGTGTTTACACATTGTCATTTTATGAACTGTAACACATCGTTTCATTTGATTCGATATCTTAAATATTTCTAATGGAGTAGTGTAAATTAAAGAAAACGTGTTTTGTAAAGTTCGATTATTTGACAGGAAGTGCACATGTAGCGGAGAGAGAGAGAGAGAGAGAGAGAGAGAGAGAGAGAGAGAGAGAGAGAGAGAGAGAGAGAGAATCAATTTAAAATCTAGTCTTTCAATAAAAAGATATATTTTTTTTAAAATATACATGTACATTCCTTTTACCTCTAAGCACTGAGGAACTGGGACATTCTATTTACAAACTGTCTCAAAATGCTCTAATCAATACAATTCTATCATAACCCAATGCATTTCCTTCACAGCCAGACGCAATCTTAGGAAAGCGATAATCTCTACTGGCTAATGATCTAAATAGAGTTACATTATGGTATCGGGACTCAGGCATGTACAAATAGAGGACGTGATCTAAGTTTTTGTTTGGTTAAAGAGACACTCCTCTTTTTTGTTTGTTTTAGCTTACATATTTTGGCAAGTTTTACAAATAAAGTTACCCATCACTTTAATTGTCACTAAGAAGGACATTTGCTAATTACATATTGAAATTCCTAACGATGTTGTGTAACATTGTGAATGGTCTTATAGTTGATCCATTCCGTGCTTATTTACTTTTGTAATAATTGTATTTTTAACGCATTTATTATTATGTTATTATTTTTAATTTGTAATTTTGTTCAGAAGTTTTTGATAATTTACTTTTTATGTATGATTTTATTCTCTTACTGTGCAATTTGTTTTTCTTAGGTTGTATTTAAAGCCGCTGAATTCTTTTTAGAATTTAATAAACAAGTGTTCGTATTAAACTCAAATAAAAATTCTTTATTCATCAAAACAATGTGTTATTAGAGATATTCTTGATTGGCTATCAAATGCCATTATATAAGAAATAATCAAATCTGTCAGGAAGAAATATTCTTACTCAAATGCACTTTACAATCGTCGGCTATGAAACTGATTGTTTAATTTTGATTTCCTGACAGTATTGGGCTACTTTTATATCTAGAGCAGAGCTAGATAAGGCTCTTCTTGGCTAACCTGTGGATGATATATGTGTCGCAACTGCTCAAACCTGATATACGTATGTGGGTGAAACTTCCTTGCGGAAACTTTTCAACCTGTAAAGTTATCTTCTAACAAGAGGCCCATGGGCCACATCGCTCACCTGAGGAACAATAGGTATGATAAAATCAGCTTAATGGAGTCATAATACAAACTATCTGGACAATGTACAATAATACACGTGGATCCTCTATAAATAAAATTCATTTTCCCCCCTGGATATTCTTTTGTTTTTAATCATTAGTCCCTTTTTTAACAGGATGATTTTATAGTCATATCACATGTTGAGTATAGCAGTTCTCAAAAAGATCCTTAAAAATTGTTTTTATTATGGGATATATAGCTACATCAAACTCTGAACCTTCTTGTGAGGCCGAAGAATTGTCCTGGAACCAAAGTCTTAACAATTATAAAGAATCATCTGGCGGATTAGTTTCTGAGAAGAAGATTTTTAAAGATTTACGCTATATATTCCTTCATGAAACTTTAACACCCCCCCCCCCAATGTGGCCCCACCCTACCCCTAGGGATCCTGATTTTCACAACTTTGAATCTACACTACCTGAGGATACTTCCACACAAGTTTCAGCTTTCCTGGCTGATTAGTTTCTGAGAAGAAGATTTTTAAAGATCTGCTCTCTATATTCCTATGTTTAAACCTCGACCCTCCATTGTGGCCCCACCCTACTCCCAGGGGTCATGATTTTCACAACTTTGAATCTAAACTACATGAGGATGCTTCCACACAAGTTTCAGCTTTCCTGGCTTTATGGTTCTGGAGAAGAAGTTTTTTGAAAGATTCTCAAAAATTTTCATTAATTTCTAATTATTCTTGAAAAAGGATGTGGCCCTTAATTTTCACAACTTTGAATATCCTTTGCCTAAGAATGATTTGTGCCAAGTTTGGTTGAAATCGTCTCGGTAGTTCTTGAGAAGATGTTGAAAATGTAAAAAGTTTACGGACAGACGGACGAAAGACAAAATGTGATCAGAAAAGCTCATTCGAGCTTTCAGCTCAGGTGAGCTAAAAATGAAATGCTAATTGATAAGGAACCTACAACATTTGTGAATGACAAAATGTATTTACTCAATGATTAATAAAGCAGAGCATTTAGCATGTATCCGCAATTTTCAGAAGGCGTCTCATGCTTCCTCTATTTTAAAGAAACGCTCACGTTATCATTATTTTTTTTTCATATATGGATCGTATATATTTACATTCCCTATTTCTTATGATATTTTAATGGTAACCTTACAACAAAATTTTATGATAAACACGATGACTTCAATTATTTCTATAGTCAACGTTCCTTACTTATGTAGCAATATATCTTCATCACCTTCATATGGTGTTTTTGTCTCTCAGTTAATTCGATACACAAGGGCATGCTCTTCGTATGAACAGTTTCTAAGGCGAGGCAAGCTACTGACAAACAAGTTGATAAAACAGGACTATCAACAGTCTCGTTTGAAGTCATCTTTTCGTAAGTTCTATGGTCGATACAACGACCTTCTTAGCAAATTCATGTACAACCTTCCACTGGGTCGCATGCTGACTGACGTTTTTCATACTAATTGTTAGACCATAATTAATCACCTAATTGTCTACGGACTTTTTCGGGGGGGGTTTTCCCGATTACGACAAAGGGCACACGGCGGGTGTGACCGGTCAGCAGAGGATGCCCACTCTGCCATGGCACTTGATCCTACCTCTATCTCTTTAGAGGTCCGTGTTGCTCTGCTTTGAATTTGTATTTCGTTTTAGAGGTTTGAGATGGTTGACAGTTTGTTATTGTCATTTTTTCATTACAGTAATCGATTGCAATTCATATATGCATGACAAGACAGAAACCTAGGTAATCGGCCTACTGCTATAATAAAAAACATGTTTATAGAAAAAGATTCGTACATTGTACGTTTAGTAAACATCAGGATATATGCAATCACTTCAAAGTCACAGCAATTCCTACAGATCATTCTATCAACAAAAAGTGATGCCGTAAATTCGTCGTTTTGTGTACTTCTTGGTCTACGACAACTTTACATTAACCAACCAATATGTGTGCCATTTGCGATTGATTTAAGCCATTCATTTGAAGTCTTCAATTTCCTTTAATGATGCGCCGTCTTAACAGATGCTTGACTTTCAATATTTCATCCTTCTTTTTTTTAGCACGCTTTGTCATTTCAGGAACTTCAACATTGATCTTTTTCAATTGATACTTTGCCACGTGTTCAGGGAAATGTACTTATTTATATGAATATGTGATGGTTATATCAGTACTTCTACGGTGTTTTTTTTATTCATTTGATACTTTTGTTACTTTTAAGGACATTGATGAGTATTCAGCAATGTATCAGCAATTTTCAGAAGGCGTCTCATGCTTCCTCTATTTTAAAGATACGCTCACGTTAGGCCAAAATTAAAAATATTTATGTTTCCCCTAACGCGACCGCCCCAATTTAATCCCGCCGACTGAATTGGGTTTTTACCCAAAATCGTTTTTCGTTTTCCAATCATTTTGAAAGCCTCGGTCTATTAACATAGGCGAGATACTCGCTTTATGATCGGTAACTTCACCGGAATTTCCTCCGAAAGAGAATGTGTTCTGAGTTCACGATCGTATAAATTAACCCCAGAGACATTAAAAATGAAAATCATTTAATTAATAGAGGTTTCCACAGCCTCAGTTAACCACTGTTGTGATTAATCTTGTTTTATCTTTAATTGGTATAAATACGAGTGATGCAACATGAAGCCTACTCTGCATTGAAAATTACAACCGATGTTTATTACTTTTAGTGTTGATATTAGATATACATATAGTTGGTAACTTGTAATTAGTTAATAACTCTACCAAATTAACGCTAGAATAATCATAAAACCATCTACCTACAGTTATCTTATTAAATTAAAATGATCCTCTACACAATGGTTGTAATTGGGTCAAAAGGTTGGAGTAATACCTTCAAAATACACAGAACTACAGAGACTGATTTTATTTGTCATTTAGCTAACACAATTACAAAACATTTCATCAATTAAATGTATCAATACATCAAATGAATTAAATAAATAATCAATTAAATTTAATAGATTGGATAAGTTTTTAAAACTTTTAGAAGTTGTTTTATTTTTTATTAACTTGCTTAAAGTTTAATCCAATTTTCAGTAAGGTTGAATCTGTGTATATCATCGTTCCTGTAGGTTATGATGTATCAAATATTGACAGTCTCCCTGATGTCAAACTTCTCCCTACTTTTCTGTAAGGGAGAAATAAATCTCCCAAAACTGTATGAATTAAAAGACTCTTTACGTTTTGAAAAATTTAAACAGTTCTCTTAACTTCGTCAAATTTCAAATTAAAAGATACAAAAGGGTTGGTTTTGGTTATGACTACATGTATAATCAAAATGAAATTACATGTAGGTAAATTTACAAAAAATTTTGGTATCTAAATTTATTTTTCTTCCCTAGCATTATGTTTCAAATTTGGGTTAAAATTTCCTCGTTAAAGAAGAACATTATCTGCAAGTGTAGTGATTTTGTGTAACCTTACTGTTGTAGAATCATTAAATATGACTTCACAAATATTTACATTTATTACATTACCTTAAATTTATCAAATAATATTGTTTTAATATACTTTTAGACATTTTATATACCAAATTTTGAAAAAAAAATAATCGATACTTTGAAGTAGGTACATTATGTTCACTAAAATGATATTTATATATAGGTTTACATGTACATCAACATACAAATAATATATGTCATCATGAATGAATGTATTCATGCACGTCTGGTCATTGAATCAAACATGTTAAAATTTAAGATGAACAATATCAAATTGTGAATCCGATCTTAAATTTGTTGACATTCCATCAGCCAAGTATAAGAACTGGTCATATTTTTTTAGTTTTGTAATTAATTAAATAATTAATTTTTTTTTTTCATTTTTAATTTATAAAGTATTTTATATTGTGCCCTGACAGAAAAAAAATATTTATCTACCTTCCTACCTACCCAACTTAAAAATTTAGGGTCGGGTTAGGGGAAACATAGATATTTCTAATGATGGCTGAATCATTATTTTTTTTTCACATATGGATCATATATATTTACATTCTCTATTTACTATGATATTTTTTATTGTAACCTTACAACAAAACTTTATGATAAACACGATGACTTCAATTTTTCTATGGCCAACTTTCCTTACTTATGTAGCAATATACCTTCATCACCTGCATATGGTGTTTTTGTCTCTCTGTTAATTCGATACACAAGGGCATGCTCTTCGTATGAACAGTTTCTAAGGCGAGGCAAGCTGCTGACGAACAAGTTGATAAAACAGGACTATCAACAGTCTCGTTTGAAGTCATCTTTTCGTAAGTTCTATGGTTGATACAATGACCTTCTAAGCAAATTCGTGTACAATCCTCCACTGGGTCGCATGCTGACTGACGTTTTTCATACTAATTGTTAGACCATAATTAATCACCTAATTGTCTACGGACTTTTGCATTTTTTCCCGTTAATACGACAAAGAGCACACGGCGGGTATGACCGGTCAGCAGAGGATGCTCACTCCGCCATGGCACCTGATCCTACCTCCATCTTTATGGAGGTCCGTGTTGCTCTGCTTTGAATTTGTATTTCGTTTTATAGGTTGTTGAGATGGTTGACAGTTTGTTATTGTCATTTTCATAATCGATTGCAATTCATATATGCATGACAAGACAAAAACCTAGGTAATCGGCCTACTGCTATAATAAAAAGCATGCTTATAGAAAAAGATTCGTACATTGTACGTTTAGTAAACATCAGGATACGACAACTTTACATTAACCAACCAATATGTGTGCCATCTGCGATTGATTTAAGCCATTCATTTGAAGTCTTTAATTTCCTTTAATGATGCGCCGTCTTAACAGATGCTTTACTTTCAATATTTCATTCTCCATTTTTACAGCATGCGTTGTCATTTCAGGAACTTCAACATTAATCTTTTTCATTTGATCTTTTGCCATGTTAACAGTCATCAGTGTTCAGAGAAATGTACTTATTTATATGAATGAGTCATAGTTATTTCAGCACTTCCACGGTGTTTTTTATTCATTTGATACTTATGTTACTTTTAAGGACATTAATGTAAATTAAAACATGCTTTATATTGTCATAAGGTCTATATTTATTATCATAGCACACAGAGTCATTTAATGAACTACTGGGGTATTATATTTCATTTGATCCTTCTAGAGATATATTTGAAAAATGGAAATGCTTTATAATTTTACATATATTGTTCATCTTTTTTTAGCATTGATGTTAAACATGGAACACGTTCTTTTTTCTGAATTGTATAACGACGTACCGCATCGTTTAAAGGAAAATAACAACAAGGATCTCCTTATATATGTATTTGTATAGGTATTCAACATCGCATCAACGGCTTTCACATTTTTCACAACCGCAGTTTTGATAAACTTCACTAGTTTTGGTCAATAAAAATACCAAGAATGCATGTACATGTACAATAACAATAGATTATACTTCCAGCACAACTTCCAACAACAAAGAATTGCTGTATGACAATTTACGTACTTCACTCAATTTTTCATCCGAGTGTATAATTGATTAAATGAATTAAAAATAGATGTACAGTTGAACTTTGATATATCGAACACTGATATCTGGAATACAATGGATATGTGGAAGCGATTTGTAAGTCACAACCATATATTTTTAAAGTATTTTACCCTCGATATCTCGAATACTCAGATATCGCAAAGTTTTTAAAAAGTCCCATCTAGTTCGAAATAACGATGTTTGTATATATAAACAATAAAACTTTTCCTTTGGCGCTTTATTCCGACCTTCAAAGTAGTGAGCATTTGCAGGAGAAAAAAACATAACCTGTGATAAATAGATTTGAAACAGTACAAAATTATGTTTATTAATGTTCATCTTTGAATTAAAAAAATATTTTTTCATCAATTTTGCTTTCATCGCCATTACTAAACGCTATAACATATATATGAAAATTGCACTCGGGATTTTCTGAAGTAATTAGATTTAATGTTTATGAAAGATAAGGTAAACCTTCTTTTAAACATAAACATCTTTAATCAAAGAGAAAAACAATATCTCCGAAGTATGTTTTCCTCATTTTTCATGGAATAGATGAAAAGAAACTGAATTACAGCATAGACAGTGTAGAAAAAGAAAGAAAATAACTGTGCATGAAAATAATTCAAATTATTTATCTGAAAAATTGACATATTAAGTTAATTTTGAAATCATCTATTTTCATCAACCTACTTCCATCATCAAGAAATAGTTGAATACGTTTACCTAAACGTAAGGGTAAATATGAATGCAATAACTATAAAACTAATTTACAAATGATGGCGCTGTGTATTAGTTGTTAAGTTTCAGATGCGTACTACTAATATCCAGGGTCAACCTCTATTATTAGATATTCTTATGTTAATTCATTACAGAACTACTTGCTCGCAGACGTCAATCGTCGCGGATTAGTTCTCAACAGGACAATCGAAAATAGAAAAAAGTATCGGAATCATTCGTGACACTTGTATGCAGCACAAATCGTGGGTCTGCGACAATTTGACATTCTCCAACAAATCTTTGGGCCTTTAGCGATAGATTTAAGCCATTCATCTGCAGTCTTCAACTTCCTTCAATGATGCACTGTATTAAAATATGCTTAATTTTCAGCCTTTTCTCTCTTTTTTCAGCACGCGTTGTCTTTTCAGGAACTTCCACCTTAAGCTTTTTCATTTGTACTTTTGCCACGTTTACAGACATCAGTGTACATGGAAACATAATTTATTTTGTGAACTAGTCATACTTATTATAGCACTTCCGCAGTGTCAATTTCATTTAATTGATACTTTCGTTACTTCTAAAGTCATAAATGTAAATAAAAATACTACATTTTGTGGAAAAAGTCATATCTTTATTTAAGCACGTAGAGTCATTTAAGGAACTTCCATGCTGTCATACATCATTTTATACTCTTGTTACTTTTAAGGACATTAATGTTAGTCATTTTAGATAAAACATAGTAACGTTGGCACTCCGAGGGAAAGCGATACGGAAAGATAAAGAATAATTAATTAACAATAAACTGCCGGTAACATTTTGGAATTCAAATCCTTTTGTTTTCTATCAAACATGGAACTCGTTCCGTTCAATATTTTTTAAATCCTCTAACGTCTCGTGTCGTTTAAAGGGAAATAACACCGAGGATCTCAAGGTATTCAACGCGTCGTATCATTGATCGGGTTCTACATTTCACACTCTCAGGTCTGATAAATATCACATAGGTCCTATTGTTGTTCTGGTATATGGAAATATCAATATAACAATAGCATCGGGTTATAGTCACAGTACAACTTTCAGAAACAAAGAATTGCTGTCTGGGGCACTCGGTCTTTGGGTGTGTTCTATGACATATTCAATATTTTATATATATATATATATATATATATATATATATATATATATATATATATATATATATATATATATATATATATGGGGAGGAAATACAAGCATCTCACTACTAATATCCAGGGTCAACCTCTATTATTAGATATTCTTATGTTAATTCATTACAGAACTACTTGTTCGCAGACGTCAATCGTCGCGGATTAGTTCTCAACAGGACAATCGAAAATAGAAAAAAGTATCGGAATCATTCGTGACACTTGTATGCAGCACAAATCGTGGGTCTGCGACAATTTGACATTCTCCAACAAATCTTTGGGCCTTTAGCGATAGATTTAAGCCATTCATCTGCAGTCTTCAACTTCCTTCAATGATGCACTGTATTAAAATATGCTTAATTTTCAGCCTTTTCTCTCTTTTTTCAGCACGCGTTGTCTTTTCAGGAACTTCCACCTTCAGCTTTTTCATTTGTACTTTTGCCACGTTTACAGACATCAGTGTACATGGAAACATAATTTATTTTGTGAATTAGTCATAGTTATTATAGCACTTCCGCAGTGTCAATTTCATTTAATTGATACTTTCGTTGCTTCTTTTCAGTACAATATAACAATAGCATCGGGTTATAGTCACAGTACAATTTTCAGAAACAAAGAATTGCTGTCTGGGGCACTCGGTCTTTGGGTGTGTTCTATGACATATTCAATATTTTATATATATATATATATATATATATATATATATATATATATATATATATATATATATATATATTTATATATATATATATATATATATATATATATATATATATATATATATATATATATATATATATGGGGAGGAAATACAAACATCTCACGGAGAAGTAGAATGTAAACATACAACTGCCTCTGAGTAATTTATATATCTACTAAAATGCAGTGTAAAGAGTAGAAAATACTCAAATATAAAAAAAAATCTTCCATACGTAAATAAAAAGCAAGTTTGCATTCCAAAGCAGTGAAAATGCTCTAATTTTCCTTGAATTACCTTCTTAATCCGGATCAAAAATATTTCAAAACCTCATGTTTTCCTTTAGTTCTGGGTTTCTCCTCTCTACAACGTGTCAACTTCTGTTATTTTCCTTCTTTTGTTAACTCTTAGATAAAATCTAGATTCATATCACACTGAGTGTGTTTTTCGCAAACCAGTATTAAACTTGACGCATACATGTATTTAACAAAACTTCGACGTGTTCACTCTAGTAAATAGAATAACTTAAAATTCATGCATATAATGATATGTACTTTTCAACATTTCGTAACTGTTATGTCTTCTCAACACTAGCTAGGATAAGATTAAAAAGAAGCTAATCGATATCATTTTCCCGTGACAAAACCTCACACAAAAAAGGAGCTATTGCGAATAACAAAAGCATTGCCCAATGGGGAGATGGATTTCCCGGATAAAATTCCTTTTGAGAATCAAAGTTTTGTTTGTTCTTTGTTCTATCGTACATATTTCTTAACTTCTAAATAAATATAAACAAAAACAAAAACTTAGCTCACCTGAAACGGAGATTCAAGTGGGATTTTCTGATCAACTGTAAGACACTGTCCTCCGTCTGTCCGTCCGTCCGTCTGTGAACATTTCATATTTTTTACTTTTTCCTCCTCAAAAAATGGACCAAATTTAACCAAACTTGGTACAAAGCACCATTATGAGAAGGAAATTCTAAATTGTTAAAAAATAAAGAACAAACCCTTTTTAAAAGGAAGATAATTGAGAAAAAGTAAAAATGGGGTATGAGTCTAAATAAATTCTTATTGTCAAGAGCCACTGCACCGGAATTGCTAAAATATACACCAAAGCTTGCATATATAGTAAATATTCTTAATTCTTAAAATCATTACCCCCGGACCAATACTGGGGCCCAAGAAGAGGTTCATAATGTAACATAGAAATATAAGGGAGAAATGTTTCAAATTCTTCATCTTAAGAACTACAATGCAACTACAATGCAACAAATTGTGAAATTATATGTCTAAGATAGAGAAAGTAATAAATTGTTAAAACCGTTACCTCCGGACCAATACTGGGCCCAAGAAGGGGGATAATGTTTAACAGATAGATATGTTGGGAATATATTTAAAAATCTTCTCAAGAATAACTAAGCTACAAATTTGGGATTAATATGCAAGCACTCTAAGATAGTGAAAATTCTAAATTGTTTAAACTGTAGACCCCAGATAAATACTGGGGCCTCTGGAAGGGTTCAAAGTTTAACATAGCAATATATAAGAAAAATGATTAAAAATCCTTTTCTCAAGAACCACAAAGCTATGTCCATATCCATGTATTCTAAAATAATGTGGATTCTAATTCGTTAAATTTGTGACCCCGTGACCATTACTGGGGCCCCCGAAGGGGTTTCAAGTTTAACGTAGAAATATTCTTCTAATGAACTACAATGCTACAAATTATAAAATTACTGTGCAAACATTCTATGTTAGCTTATGCTTCATTGTAAATACATTGACCTCCGGACTAATCAGGTGCCCCTGAAGGGGTTCAAAGATAAAAATTCAAATATATTTATGTAAATTGATAATTTTCTATTTTCTTAAAAATGATTAATATGCAAGAATTGTAAGATAGTGTAGATTTTAAATTGTTAAAATCGTGACATCTGAACTAATACTGGGACCCTTAGGTGGGTTTAAAACTCAACATAGAAGTAAAGGAAATAGGGGAAATGACCAAAATCGTGACCATGTCCCTTTAATGTATTGTCAAATCTTTGAATATAATTAGAAGTATATTACAATAATTTAAAAGATTTTCTTCTATTAAAACATATTGCAATAGAATGACACAACGAATGTTGTTCAGTTAAACGCTGTGTGTCATGGGCATCTTGTCGTGAATGATGATTTGAAAATTAAATTGTGTGGAAATTTTGTGAAGTTACGCATTTTTTCTCTTAAATTTCGTAAAAAGATATTTTGTGAAGCTATACATTCTCTCTCTAAAATTTCTAAATATCACGAAAATTTATGATATACAGACTATTTCCCACAGCACACAATTAAGAACCACGAGCGACATAGACAAATTAACCTACCCTTTTCCATTCTGTCGAGTTTTAACTTAACTAGTTTGAATGGTGCAATAAGATGAAAGATTTCTAGTATTACAGCTAAACTTCACTAAATATAAAATGATATTGAAATATATAATTAAATACATTATAAATTGTTTTCTTTTTAGTAGAGTTTTCTGATTCACGGGGTTATTGTTCTACAATATAACAGTACTGTAGACCATTATGAGGAGAAATGGATGTAAATTGTTATATCGAGTCAGTAAACGTAAGTTGTAAATTCAATTCAAATCGGTTAAGTCATGAATACACTTTTCTTTTCAATTTAATCATGCGATGCTAGCATTGTCGCAGCAATAATAACTACATACACTATTACCATGTTTTATTTAAATCTTTCAACATATATATTAAATTTTATTCCTCGAAACAAATGAATTAACTCACTCTTAATTAACTGCACAGATTTTTTCGGTGATACGAAAGAAATTCAATTTAAATCATAATATTAGTCATACAACTAGATCAGTGTTAAATCACTGGTACAGGTAAAAAAAAAATGCCACATATCGTAGAAGAATTAAGCAATTAGAAGCCAACTGCAGCTAAAAATAGATTACATCCTGGTTATTCTACTATTTGGATTTGCTAGTTGTTAGAACTTCCTTTTTCGAGGTTTGAAGACTGTAATTGGACGAAGCAGTCTCACTCATTGGGGTACATATATATAACAGCAGGTGTTTAAAGATTTTAATGAACACATTTAGTAGAGACTGTACAGATACTTAATAAATATTGACAATATTGAAAAAGTAGCAGGCAAAATATCAACAACAAAAAATTAATATGTCATTGAAAAAGGTATGCATGACTATTTATACCAAATTATAATTTCATTCCAAAGTTAAGTTGTTGTTTTTTGGTAATTTATTTGACGACAATATTTTTAATTCAAATTTTCTTCATCTTTTTTCAAAAAAGTTTTCGAGTTTGGGACATTACTTTTTTATCATTACAGATTTGTTCCATGCTTTGCTGACTTTCTTTTGTTGTCAAGTTGAAAGTGACAGGACAAATTGTCGCAATCCATCTTCCGTTCGTAAGCTTGCGCGCGGTCTGAGCCGATACAAACTAAAAGACTTGCCAGAACGTTTTTATCTGCGCAGCAAAGTGACTGTTCCTCCTCAATACAAGGGCAGTGTCTATGTCAACTAAGATAACGAGAACACGACGTGTCCGGCAACTCTGGAGAACAAATTACACGTGTGTCGCGGGTACAAGGTGATGGAGTATGATAGATTCAGGATCCCAAGCATGATGCTGCAGGTTCATTGTAAATGTAACGGTTGTCTTGGCTCCCCTGAAAAAGCCTGTGTGCGTCTGTTTTACTATACCAGAGTGCTGAGGGTGACGGGGTGTAACAAAAAGGGTGAGTAAGTGTACGACTACTTCTGGGAGAAGGTTTCCAATGGATGTGTCTGCATAAAAAACGATAGGCAGACGATGTCCAGAGGTTGAGAAAGGATCCAGTATTGTGTTAAAGTTAGCATGACTTTGTGTGGTTGTATTGTTATAATGATAAGAGTTTGAGTAACAATACTTATTTATACACTAGGATATATTATTTACATATTGTCTCTGAATATTCTAGTCAGTATTAATTATCAAATTCCAGCTCGTTTATCGCTGTCCAACGCATTCCAAAGGAAACACGAATCTCTGTTTGCAGATCGGGTCAGACATTAAGTAACAGAAAAAAGTGATCGAATTTTTTGTTTGGATGAACAAATACTCTCAATTTTGTTTGTTTTAGCTCAAATGTTTTTATGCAAGTTTTACCAATATTATTTACGTTTCAATACATTGTTATTAAGAAGGAAAATGTTAATTTAGTGTGAAATTTCTTGATTCTGTATCATCTGCGAATTGTCTTTCAGTTGAGCCAATCATCTTTTATATCTCATACTGGTATTATTTTGTATGCATTTACGATATCATTTTTAATAAAATTTATATTTTTGTTTATTAATTTTTTATTAATACAAATGTATATACACTTTATTGAGGTTGAGGGTGGAGATGAATTACAAAAAATAACTTTAAAGCACCTTTGCTAAGATGTTGTAGATTTAAACGCTGAAAATATTTTTTAACTATATTAAATATTTTAGCGTGATAATCTGTCAGTTTGTGACCCATGTCTCTTCGCTAGTGCAAGTTGAGTAAAAGTTTCTAAAAGATTGCATTTTTTTCCCAGACATAAAATCTTTACATTCATGCAATATTTATTTCTTAATAAAGGTCTACTTATACTTTTAATACATGTATTTAGAAATACACGAAATGTTACATACTCTAACAGACAATTATACCAAATAATGATATCAGTTAGATTAATTTTGACCATCTTGTTTTTACAGCAAGGTCAGGACAAGGTTATTATTTTTACCTTCAACTTTCGGGATAATAAGATTAGACGCAGTTAAATTAAATCAGTGACACCAACATTTATTTTAATATACTAGGTTTTTATTCTAAAATGAAATGATGAAAAATACAATGTCTATCAGTTTATGCCACTTAATTGAATAAATATTAAAGCTAAAGTTGATATTGCAAAGCCCATATTTTTTTTTTTGATTGATTTTGTTGTTTTTAAAATATTTATTGAAATTATATATCTTCAGTAATTTTCAATAACAATTATGATAACGTGTGATATTTTCCTACGCCAGTGTTCTGTCAAAAATATAGTCCTTGTTAGTTTGTAAAATTTGATTACTATTTCTATGGTTAATTTTACAATTTTTAAAAATTAAAAGATAAAATCTATTATTCTCTTTTACTATGATATGATGGACATTTATTTAACGAGGCTGGGTCTAATTAGTTCTGCCCTAGATTTTTTAATGAATTTTTTTACCTGAATATCTACTTATATAATTATTATTTTAAGATTAAAAAATAAAACATTTACCACACCGTTTGTTTAGGGGGTCATCTCAAAGTTTGTTAATCTTTAACATAGGACCCTATGGGATAACGCATGAAATGTATCAATTTTGCACATTTTTTAAACTTCTGCCCTAGGGATTTCTTTTTCTGTTCTACATATTAAAGTTATTGCTGAAAGGCATCAAATGGTCAAATAAAAAAAACCTTCTACCTCTTGGTTTGTTCCAGGGGTCTTATCAAAGTTGATTTTTGTATGCCCAATTTTCCAGATTTGTCAGATAATGGCTATTTTTTATTTGAGAAAGGCGGAAAAGGTGATCTTTATAGTATTATTAAAGCATTCAGACATATTTAAGTAATAAAAAAATATATAACATCAAATATTAAGGGTCATTAATATAAAATACATGGTTACTGTCTTGAAATATATGAATTAAGCTATATTTAGGCGGGTTAAGAAAACGTGACAGAGGGTTAGGCCTGCTGAACCCTTTTCACGTTTTCGACCCGAGCCCAAATATAGCTTATACTTCGAGACAGTTATGTTTATTCCACAATATAACATTAATTTTACGCATTAAACGAGCCATTTTCAACAAATTTCGCTGAATATCTGCAGTTGAAACTATCACGCCATGGCGTCAACCAAGCAAAAAGATGACGTCACAATACAAATGAAACGCTGCGCGAAAGCGTGCGTACTCGTTCTGTACTCGGCCTCGTTAAATTCAACTTTTACATTTTCATAAGTAAAAAAAATCGGACAAGACTCAATTCTTAACATTAATAAATTAAACATAAAGAGTACATTTAAACTCACAACCGTCAACACAAGCAGTGATGACAGCACATTTGGGCGTGATCCTGGTGCAAGCAGGGAGTGCCACACACTTAAAGAGGTTCGATCCTCTGTTTTTGGGTAGCCATTTTGGGTTTCCTCTTTTCTGGAAATTATGCATCATATATTGATTCTACTCATAAATTCATATTTTATAATGCCAATTTAACTATTTTAAATTAAATACTAAAGGAAAAACAACATATTTACATATTTAGTTTAGTATGGGACTATATTTTGTGGCGGAAGGTTTATAAGAAGAAAATGAACATTTTTCATAACTCAGTTGTTTAAGAGTAACGTCAGCTTCTTTATTTTCAGTGCAAATACAATTTCCAGATAGTTTGTGCATTAGGATATTTTCATTTCGTTATGAAAAAAATATTTTTACAATTTTTCAATATATCTATAGACACATATTGGCAAATTTAACTTATATTTCATAAAATTCAGGGGAAAATGAATTCCAATTTTTGGCTAAAATTAGCTTATTTCATGCCATATCTCAAATTTTACATAATAGTCCCATACTTTTGGTTTTATTTTCTAAAATTTGAAGGTTTTTTTGACAAGTTTATCCTAATTTAAAAAAAAAATTGAGACTCTTAAATAATTTCATTTCATGTTGAATCGGTAAGGGATTAAAACAGCGTTTTATTAGTGCAAAAAGGTCAAAATATCAATTAGGTGAAGAAATTATAACATCATTCTTTATGAAAATTTTAATTTCATTTATTTTAAATAGTTAAAATTTGTATTTGATGCTATAGCTCATTCCGATAATAAAATAAAGAAGGAAAGGCGATTTATGTGCAATCTGCACATTCAGTGCAGAAAGGTCATATTAAATACACCATAGCGCCAAATGAAGCATATAGAACTCAAAATTTTGTTTTGGATTTTGGTTAAGCTATGTGTGTAGATTTAAAAAAAAAAATTTTTTAAGACTTTTGATCGCAGGTTCCAACGTCCTTAAGCCAGAGAGGCTAGAACTCAAGCAGAGATAACCACAAACTAGCACTCCACCGGAACCATAACTAATTTATACAGGGATTACTGTACACTTTATACACAGAGATAATCACATTCTAACTCCATTCTCGCATAATAGCTAACACAGTCTCTCTATACATGTAGATGCTGACTTATCATTATCAATGTGTTCAATATCAAAAATATTTTTTTCAAAATGCTAGTAAACTACTCCCTACACCAAAATACTTATTTGCATTAATTACCTAACATAGAGAATGATTTACATTGTATTAAATAATAATTAAACTCATTTGTCATAACTGGGTAAATCAATTGAATAATCAATAATAAACCATTGGACAATAACACAAACTGTACTGAAAGTCGTTGTCATTTCACCGCTTCACTGGGTTTATTCCTATAGTATTTTACCGTTTTAATATGTCAATCGTTTGCAGAAATAAATTAATACTCGTGAAATTGGTTTTTGAATTGCTTATTAATGGTTACCATAGGAATCGATATAAGTAATATGTCAATCATTTTATAATCTATTGAATTAATTAATCTGCATAAATAGGTAGCAAAGATTCGATGCATTTCTGTATAAATGTAGTTAAATTGTACTTAAATTTCAGTCATTCTTCAAATGCATGTATGATTTTAAATGTTTTGTGTCTCATTGATCCTGTTTTGGATAATATCTAATATCTACGTGTTTCATTTGGGAATAACTCTAGATCAAAGCGAATACTAATGTGCTTCACAGGATAACTTTTTACCAAGAAAACATAGCTTTATTCAGCATAAGGGGTTTATGAATTATTTAATTTTGATTTGATATTTCAGTGTAGAACAATTCAAGGATACAATTTTCTGCAGTTGTAACTGTCAGGCACGAATAAGTTTTAAACACGATACCTAAAACTTCTGCTTTCATAAATCTAATAATGTAACTGCACCCTATCAGTGTCAGTGAATTCTACATGCAAAAGATGTCTCTAAAATGTTGATATTATCAATTTGGTTTTTTTTATTTTGTTTTTATTTTTTGGATAGTCACAAGAAAGTTACAATTGTTACATTTAAGACTTAAATGCAGGTGCTATTAAACTGTCTTAGAGTATGTTTGTACATACAAATTCTTTCCTTACCAATTTCTTTTATTCTTTAAAATCAGGAAAGAAAAAAAGATGAATGTGTTAAACATCATCGGAAAGAAACGAAATATACCCCCAAAAGAACATATGGAAAATATTTTATGTTTAGAAATGACATGATTGCTGGTATTTTTAGAAGAAATGCAAAAAAAGGTGAATGCAATATCCCCTCTTGTTGCTACGGCCATGTTTTCCTCAAATGGGTTCGATATAACATCATCTGTTTACAACCGTCAATATCCTTTATCTATTGATTGTTTCCCGTCTTATTTGTTTGTTCCCAGGGAGTTTAACAGCCTAGTTTTCAAATATCAAAGGCTTTACTCGGGTCGTTCAAATATAGATAAAAGGTATTGATGTACGATTTAAATCTTTTTGGTTCGAATTTGGCAGTGTATTTTCGGGGGAGTTAGCGGGGGGGGGGGGGAGGGAGTTTAGATGAAGAGAGACTTCATAATATAAACTCATGTATGTGAGGAGGAAATAATCTTGGTTAAATGCACTTTATGATCGTTGACCATTGAGCTGATTGTTCAATTGAGGCACTTTACACAGTTCTAACATTTCAAAGCACCCTTTTCAAGTTTTTGCCGAATAACCTTACTGTTTAAACAAAAAATCAATTGAATCATTTTATCCATTTTTTCATTTCAGGATAAGAAATATATTACAAGAATCTGAATGCCCAGTAAAAACAATATATTTTTTTAATTACGACAGCTGTTAATGGATAAACCACCGAGTAGAATCTTTTGTGCAATAAGTGTGTGTAGGAAACGCATTCACCTTTTACTCTCATAAAGACCAATTTTAAGTAGATTATACTTCACAACTTGTAAATCATAAATGTAATTATAATTCTAAGTTTACAGTGGATCATGTAGGAAATATTTACTAGTGCTTGATCAATGATCAATCTGTCTTACCACGCGTTATCATTTCCATTCACTAGTTCTTTTGCAAACTTTGTATCGTTATCTAAGCAGAGAGAGAGAGAGAGAGAGAGAGAGAGAGAGAGAGAGAGAGTAATATTTCGATTACTTCTAAACATACTTAAACAACAAACCACTGTTATAATTTGGAAATCCAATACGTATAATTTCTATCAAATATGTGAAATTAATACTCCAATATTCAATATCTAGATATTTTATTTTTATATATTGTACAATGTATTACGTCTTGTTTAAATAGCAAAAAATAAATAAGGATCAGTTGTGTTAAGCATTTTCATAATTGCAGATTTTCCGTCAACAAATATTTGTTGTTTTTGAGTATTAGGTTCGTATGGGGTGTGGTGTGACAGATCAGTTACTTTAACAATCTTCGTCATTTTTAAAAATCCTAAGTAAAATCCATCCATTTGGGGGGGGGGGGGGGGGGGGAATTATTTAAAAAAACAAATCAATTATTTCACTAAACTGTGAAGAGTAAATACACACATGTGTTTATTTATTTTATTCTCAATAGAGTGAAAAGAATAAAGATAAATGAACAAGCATTAACAACAACATATCATATTCACAGATAATTGTAAATAAACAAATCAACGATGAAAAGTAATCAATGGTTCAATGATAACATAAGTAAGCTATCTCTGTAAGAAAACACATTTGTAGGGAGACCATCTTTTTATCTTCTTTTTTTGACATTTGAAAAAGACAATACAGACCGCTAAATAATTCTGAAAATACTTTATGTTTAAAAATGACATGAACGCTGATAATTTTGAATTAGGATGCAATTGCCTTTCTTGTTTCTACCGCCATGTTTAACACAAGTGGACATAACATAGCAACACATATTTCAAAACCGTCAGTATTTTTCTATTTGTTACCTGTTTAATCTTTCATGAATAGATAAATAATTCGAGTCATTTGCTTTCTTTTGAACCAATTCAAAGGAAATAAAAAGGAAATAAATGATTAAAATACTTTATCGATCGAAGTTGAAAATGTGTCAACGGAAAAAATCCGAATTGGCTAACAAAAGATATTGCATATTACATAAACAAGTCTGTGAGGAGGAAACTATCTAATTCAAATACACTTAACAATCGTCGGCCGTGGAGTCGTCCAGGTGAGGCGTACACAATTTACTAATATTTTTAGACGACTTATATCTAAAGCAGAGGGCAATCATACTTTCATATTTGATTGGCCTACCTGTAGAATATCAGTCAAACCTCGCTGAACATGGTCTGTGTGACACAACTTCTAAAAATCAAGATAGTTTACATAAGAGGGGATGAAACTTCTTCGCGAAAATTTATCAGAACCTTCGACAACGGTTAATCTCTAATTTGAATGCTTAATTGACAAGATACCTTATAAAAGATTTGTGAATTATAAAATGTTGTGTTTATGTTCCCCAATGACTTAAAGCAGAGTATTCAGCAATATGTCAGCGTTTCTCATAAAGCACCTCATAGCTTATCTTTCTAAGGAAACGCATACATTATCATTTATCTATTCCATATTATGTAAAATATTGAAAAAATTTTTATATAAAAAAAAAAATAAACTTGAACAATATTTATTAACATATTTCTTCATATTTGAATTATAAAAAAAAAATCAATTTTGCTTTACATAGATTTAGAGAGCTCCTCTAAAAAAGTTGAATTAATTGTTGTAAAATCATTTGGTAACGAACACGTTAATTAAACCCATGTGGTGTCCATGTTGTGTTCAATTCATTCTCTGTTCTCGTTATATCTTAAATAATGTTGATTAAATATAATCATGGGAGATAATTGGTATTTATTAGATAATCCAAAGCTTTTCATAGTTTTAAAAGTTCAAGGATGTATAATCAGTATTATACTAAAACTATCGAGAAATACAAACTATTACATTTCAGAATACTAATTCTCATATTCATTTTTCGCCATATAAATCTAAACAAAAAAGGATATCCTATGCGTCTTTCACTCTTTAAGAAGAAATTATAAAAAGAATCTGAATAAACTGCATACTAGCCACTACATCAAATATAATTTTGAATTACAACGGCTTTTAGTTGGTATTTGCTGAGGCGCAAAAATACTACACACAAAAACTTAATATATCTAAAGAAATTGCAATACACTTTCAAAAATATGTTATACTATTTCTATTTCTTTCATCATCTCCTTTCATTAAGAGCACGCATTAAGACATAGTGAAAACTAGGTCTACTATTTTTATATAATATATAACGTCTTGTATCTTTAAATGAAAATAACATTTAAGATTCTTTTATGTAAATCGGGCATGTAAAGTCGTAGCGACGGGTTTCACATTTCACAATCGCAGGCCTGGTGTCACGTGTATTTGTTTTGGTCGATGGAAATACCAAATATTAAAGTCTAGTAACAGTACAACTTCCGGCAACAAAGAATTGATTTCTGGCTTATTAGATCGGTGGGGTGTACAATGACATATTTGCTACTTTAACAATCTTTGTCACTTATAAAAATCCAAAGTAAATCCAAAGTAAAAACCAACAGCTAAAAAACCTATATTATTTTTGGCTATTATTACGGTTTTTATTTCAGGGGATTCACAATTATTTTTTAAAAGGTAGGTTGTAAACAAACACACGTGTGTAAAATATACATGTAAATGTATTCCCCAAAAAGTAGAGAGAGAAAATAAAGAAAGGAAAAAATATGTCGCATCATTAATCAAAAGAGGGATTAATATATATTTCATTTAGAAAATTGTTTTCTTAAAGTTTTCCTGAGAGACGATCAATCTTGAAAAATTGTTTTGAATAAAACAACAAGAGTCGATTAGACGTGCAAGAACAAATTCTAATATACATTACCAAAGAAAAACAACATTTAGAATGTGAGATTTGTTGTTTTATCATTTTATCCTACTCTGTTGTTCCAAGTGTGCTTTTAAGATAATTTTAAAAAAGTGGAAGTTTAAAATTACATTTCATTGTAAATAGTCTTAAAACAAATATTAATTGACATAGGTTATAAAAAAACTGCCGTTGACAATTTCTGCACTGAAGATATTTGTCTATCAAGGTTTACATAATCTATAAATGGGCATGGATGATAATAACGGAAACGGATTTCTGGGAATTGTGGATTACAATGTCCCACGAACCACATACTAATAAAACATAATCAAGTTAACAACATCGCTATTGCAAAAAAAAAAAAATAAGCACAACAGCAATGTGCTCAAGTAGATAATAACTGGCGTAGAGACAAATAAACTTTATATTGACCCTTAACATGTAGGACAATGAAATTAAGAAACATGTATTTTGAAGTTTATTACTAAGTTTTTGAAAATAGTGGTATAAACATTGTATATTTCGCGCTAATATAGATTTTTTCAAACGATCTTAGGACCTAAATGTACATAAGTCCTTCTTAAGTATGTCTTATACCGTAACATAAAGCAAACTTAGCAGTGTCTTAGCTAAGTCATACTTATGTTAAAAGTTAAAAACATAATTTGCATTTCTTCTGTCGAATTTGAATGTATATTGGTAATAAAATCATATTTTTATAGATATACATGCATGACATCTTTGATATCAGATGGGGGTAGATGTAAATGTACAGACACAATATTCAAGGTTGCTTCAGTATATATACATATGTACCTTATTTTTTTTAAAAGCTTAGACCGATGGATCTTGGGCAATATATTCAGTCTATTGCTGTTTCTTCTTTCTTTTGACAAATATTCACTATTCTAGTCAATCTCGAAGATTGCATGTGGCGTAATATAGCAATGTCGTCAGAACTTGATATAATTATATCGTGTGATTTCTTTTTATCTTCTGTTCTACATCTTACCTCACAACAAGGCAATTCACATATTCTGAGTATGATTTCTTTATTAAGTCGATATACTGAAATGAGGCAATCGTCGTCTTTAAAATCGCTGAGGGTTTTTCTGTCTTCAAACGCCCTTTTTTTAATTTCTAAAGTTTCGCAAGTTTATATAGTTGCATGTTGGTAATAAAATCATATTTTTATAGATATACATGCATGACATCTTTGATATCATATAGTTACTTCTTAACTGTAAACCGACCATTACGTGTTTACGACCTATTCAGCAGCCCACTTGCACACGACTGGTTTATGAAAATGTTACAGATCATTACGACCACTGTTAATATTCATATAAATCAAATCAAAATTTTCATATTGGTGAATATTAATATATTGATTCGGTGTAAATATCAAAATGTGTTTAATACTTTGTAATCATATGCTGAATTGAAATAATTAACAATAAAACTTCTAAATGTGTTAAAACAATACTTAAGACGTACTTAAGTCATTTCTACCGGCCGCCTAAGTTTTGGGTAAATTGTCTTAGCTAAGCACTCTTCTAGTTACGGACTTAAGTCTAAGAATGTACATAAGTCCTACTTAAGCACTGTCTTAGTCTTAAGTCTCTTTATGTTTCCCGAAGATAATCAGAAATAGACAAACAAGCAGTTTAACGACGAAAGAGTATTACTAAGTAAGGATTAAAAATCTATTTTCATATTAGAAGGATGTCAATTCAAATAACAAGCAATTACTTATCTTAGCCAAATATCGTGAATACAACGAGTCTACATTCTAAGGTGACTTTGTTAAAATTAATAATATATGATAATGTAAAAATTGTAATGTTTAACAAGGATATATCAAATTCAACCGAAATAAAAGGGGTAAATATGTTTGAAATTTTACATCTGCTTTTCTGCATTACATTACATAGTAAAGCAATTTGTTAGTTGTCCAAAAATCAATTAGGTGAGAATCCGCTATTTTAAATTCAATCTGACAGGTATCGATCAGTTTTTAGCGACTCAATTATGTTTGAAATAAGTCGTGTTGGTTAAATTGTCCTCGTTTCAATTGACAGCTACTGAGTTGTTAATCCAGTTGAGGCCTACACAGATTTCCATATAAGGTTGTTTTGGGTGGCTCTTATCGACACAACGTATGTTGTTTTCCGTAATCTCGTTGGCCGTTGGAAAGAATCTTTATTGCTAGCATCATAGAATGTGTATTTCGTAAACCAGAAAAACTTGTATGCAGAAGGGCCAAACTTCCTTGCGGAAACTTTTCAACCTATCACATTTAAAGTGTTATAACTTAGATTTTAACTGATAAAAACAAACGTTCTTTGGAAAATGATTTTAAAAAAAGGTTTCCTTTATATCAATAGTAAAAGTTATTATGCATCTTTCAATATTTCATAAGTTGTGCATAGGAAATCCTTACTCCCCCTCCCGAAAAAAATCAAGCTATCAAAAGCCTTTTTCTGTAACAAGTAATACGTAATTATTGAGTTAAAATCATTCATATTACAAGCCAAAAACATGTTGTTTATTCTATTTCAACACAATTTAATAAGTAGTTATATCCATACTTGTATCTTTAAAAGTCGGAGGAATATTTTTTCAAAAAGGGGAAATACTTAGGCGGCTAGAGTAAAGACCTATGTTTTTCACATTCAGTTCACTCTCTTGACCCCCCCCCCCCCCCCAACCCCCACCCCGACCCCACTCCCCATCCCCTCACAAAGAAAAATCCCGAAAAATTACAGGACTGTTTTAATATTAGATAAATGCAATATTCTTAGAATATCCAATCCGGCTTTGTGTTTCCAAAGATGATGTACAGAAAGCTAGTAGATTTTTAAGTAAACTATCAAAAACAATAATTCTTAATCAAAGGACTTGGTGTAAAAGTTAAGTGCATGCACGTTGATATAGAAATATATATATGCATCTTCTGTGAGCACTTGTTTATTGACTATACTCAAATAAAAGAAGTTTCTCAAGGAGCACAAACTGAAAATTGGTGGAGCTTTCATATTATTAAGAATTCGCCCAACGAAGTTCTTTGTCAATAATGCCAGATTATTGATTTTATTGTATTTATCCAGATTAATGCTGATTAATTGTATTTTGTAAGTCTTCAACTTCCTTAATTCCATGATATCTCCCCCCTCATTGTCTCTTCCTTTTTGTGCATGTTTACACATTGTTATTTCAGGAACTACAACACATTGTTTCTTTTGATTCGATATCTTCAAATATTTCAAATGTATCAGTGTAATTTATAGTAAACATGTGTTACATTTTGTAAAATTAGATTACTTTGACAAGAAACGCACATGAGGCAAGAGAGAGAGAGAGAGAGAGAGAGAGAGAGAGAGAGAGAGAGAGAGATTAAATAAAATCTAAACTATGGATATTTAATAATATATTCTTTTAAATAATGAACATTCCTTTTAGCTTTTAGAATAAGCTATGTACCTGATATTGCACTTTGTTTCAAACTACGGGCTGTCCATTATCCTAATTTCTAAAAAAGTGAAGACAAGATCATTGTCCGAAAATGGCACTTTACCTTCCATAGTTTAACTCCTAAATCCTAAAATAATTATATTTTCTATGTATACTTACTTTTTTTACACGTAGTGCTTCCGAGGTGTCGGGTTAATTTAGAAGGTTGGGAAATTGGTGGAGTTCTAAATAAAGTATTACATATTCGAAGAGGAGAATCTATTTCAAATTCAAAAGCTAATATAGAAAGAATTATTTTATATGTGTGCATTGATAATGTATATTTATAATATTATATATATAGTTATGTTAAGTTGTTCCTGATATGATTCTTAATTTTCCGATTCCAAAAGATGCTCAGACTGTCGACATTTTTATTCTTTATGCATGTATGGTGTATCTTTATTACAGAGAACAGAAAATATTTAATACCAGTATAGTGTGATGATATATATTTAATATAATAAACAAATATACATAATTTAAAATGTAAAAATGAAAACATTACAAATGGTTTTCTTTATCAGTAAGAATTTTTATTCTGTACATTATACAAACCATTTGGTTGAAACTTGGATGCCAAGTGTTATCAGTTAATGTCAAGACTACGCTCTTGTGAATTCATTCTAGATTATAGATTTCTTATAAAAGAAAAGGAATTAAAAAAAAATTTTTTTTAAATTATATCATGAAGTTTATTACCCGAAAAGATAAGATTAAATTACTTTTGAATGTTTGCACAGTTATGA
Organism: Magallana gigas; assembly: GCF_963853765.1. NCBI lineage: Eukaryota > Metazoa > Mollusca > Bivalvia > Ostreida > Ostreidae > Magallana > Magallana gigas. The sequence continues at coordinate 49,507,171 of NC_088855.1, forward strand.
AATCAGATTATCGTATTTGTTATTGATAAAACATTACACATACCGAAAAAAAACCCATGAAGCAATCGAATTCATACAGGTCAAATGCAGCTAAATATAGATTACATCCGGCGTTTTTTATTATCAGGGTTTGCTTGTTTCTACTACTTCCTTTTTAAAGCTTGTAGACTGTAATTTGATAGGCGACACCCCTGTGCAACCAATCTTTAACATTCACAGGTACTATATATACAACACTAGGTGTATCAAGATTTTTAAAAACAAATTCGATAGAGACTGTAAGATACACTGTACTAGATAAATCTTAACTATACTTTAAAAGGCAACAGGATTAAAATCAAGTTTTCAAATATGTCAATGAAAAAGGTATGCAGCTGTATTAATCAGATATTAACATGAATATTTTTTTTACTTTTTTTTAATTTCATTTTAGACGTAAGGTATAGTTTGATTAATTGACCAAGATCTTCATAAAAGTTTTGTTTATCCAAATTCTTCTTTGTGATATGACAATTTTATTTTTCACAGATTTGTCCCATACTTTTGCTCACTTTGTTTTGTTGTCAAGTTAAAAGTGGCGGGGCACATTGTCGCAATCCATCTTCCGTTCGTAAGCTTGAGCGCGGCCTAAGCCTATACAAATTAAAAGACTTGCCGGAAAGTTTTTATCTAATGGATAAACTGCGCAGCAAAGTGACTGTTCCTCCTCAATACAAGGACAGTGTCTATGTCAACTTAGATAACGAGAACACGACGTGTCCGGCAACTCTGGAGAACAAATTACACGTGTGTCCCGGCTACAAGGTGATGGAGTATGATAGATTCAGGATCCCAAGCATGATGCTGCAGGTTCATTGTAAATGTAACGGTTGCCTTGGCTCCCCGGACAAAGCCTGTGTGCGTATGTTTTACTATACCAGAGTTCTAAGGGTGACGGGGTGTAACAAAAAGGGAGTGTATGTGTACGACTACTTCTGGGAGAAGGTTTCCAATGGCTGTGTCTGCATCAAAAACGATAGGCAGACAATGCCCAGAGGTTGAGAAAGGATCCAGTATTGTGTTCAGAGAATTTATCATTATTTATTGTGTTTTGTCTGCTTGAATGCTCCTTTTTATGGATATTTAAACGCAAACATCTTCATGATGAGTATATATCTTGTTGTATGTGTATGATATGTTAGAAATATTGCCAATTTTTTATGTTGTCTCAAATACACTAGTCAATACCATCACATTATTATCTATCACACAAGACTACCAAACTGTTATTTCAACCAATATTAAAAGACGAAGGAAGGATAAAAAATAATACTATGTTTGCGTGTCTTTGCTCGGATGTGTAATTTATAGTGAGTATAAGAATACATGTAATGCTGTTTAAATTATTGTATTTTATAAGTCTCCCTAAATTCCGTGATACACGGTCGTTTAACGTTGTCTCTTCCTATTTGTGTTTACACATTGTCATTTTATGAACTGCAACAAATTGTTTCATTTGATTCGATATCTTTAATATTTCTAATGGAGTAGTGTAAATTAAAGAAAACGTGTTTTGTAAAGTTCGATTATTTGACAGGAAGTGCACATGTAGCTGAGAGAGAGAGAGAGAGAGAGAGAGAGAGAGAGAGAGAGAGAGAGAGAGAGAGAGAGAGAGAGAGAGAGAGAATCAATTTAAAATCTAGTCTTTCAATCAAAAGATATCTTTTTTTAAATTATACATGTACATTCCTTTTACCTCTAAGCATTGAGGAACTGGGCCAATTTTTTACAAACTGTCTCAAATTGCTCTAATCAATACAATTCTATCATAACCCAATTCATTTCCTTCACAGCCAGACGCAATCTTAGGAAAGCGATAATCTCTACTGGCTAATGATCTAAATAGAGTGACATTATGGTATCGGGACTCAGGCATGTACAAATAGAGGACGTGATCTAAGTCTTTGTTTGGTTAAAGAGACACTCTTCTTTTTTGTTTGTTTTAGCTTACATATTTTGGCAAGTTTTACAAATAAAGTAACCCATCACTTTAATTGTCATTAAGAAGGACATTTGCTAATTACATATTGAATTTCCTAACGATGTTGTGTAACATTGTGAATGTTCTTCCAGTTGATCCAATCCGTGCCTTTTATTTACTTTTGTAATCATTGTATTTTTAACGCATTTATTATTATGTTATTATTTGTAATAAAATTTGTAATTTTGTTCAGAATTTTTTGATAATTTACTTTTTATGTATGATTTTATTCTCTTACTGTGCAATTTGTTTTTTTAGGCTGTATTTAAAGCCGCTGATTTTTTTTAAGAATTGAATAAAAAAGTGTTATGGAAATCCTTTTCTGTGTTTCAATTCGATACATTACCAAACATCGTATAACTAAGTTTTCGAATGAAATATATTTACATTTTCCAAGATCTTTTTCTGTAATTGCATAATTACACGAAATGAACATTACCTAAAATGTTAATAAATAAATATTAAATATATAAGTATATAGCTGAAAATAAAATAAATATAAATAATAAGAAATCATTCCTTGAATATTATGAGGTGATCATTTTGCATCGAGCGTGATCATAACATTCATAGAGCTCTTGGGCTTTATTGGATTTCATCACGCACCGATCGTTTATGATCATCGTATTAAACTCAAATAAAAATTCCTTATTCATCAAAACAATGTGTTGTTAGAGATATTTTTGATTGGCTATCAAATGCCATTATATAAGAAATAATCAAATCTGTCAGGAAGAAATATTCTTATTCAAATACACTTTACAATCGTCGGCTATGAAACTGATTGTTCAATTTTGATTTCCTGGCAGTAATGAGCTAATTTTATATACAGCAGAGCTAGATAAAGCTCTTCTTGGCTAACCTGTGGATGATATATGTGTCGCAACTGCTCAAACCTGACATACATATGTGGGTAAAACTTCCTTGCCGTCATTTCTCACAACTTTTCAACCTGTAAAGTTATCTTCTAACAAGAGCCTCATGAGCCACATCGCTCACCTGAGGAACAATAGGTATGATAAAATCAGCTTAATGGAGTCATAATACAAACTATCTGGACAATGTACAATAATACATGTATATCCTGTATAAATAAGATCCATTTTCCCCTCTGGATATTTTTTTGTTTGTAATCATTAGTCCCTTTTCTAACAGGATGATTTTATAGTCATAGAACATGTTGAGTATTGCAGTTCTCAAAAAGATCCTTAACAATTGTTTATATATGGGATATAAAGCTACATCAAACTCTGAACCTTCTTGTGGGGCCGAAGAATTGTCCTGGAGCCAAAGTCTTAACAATTATAAAGAATCATCTGGCGGATTAGATTCTGAGAAGAAGATTTTAAAAGATTTATTCTATATATTCCTAGATAAAACTTTAACATCCCCCCTTTAACATAGCCCAACCCTACCCCCAGGGATCATGATTTTCACAACTTTGAATTTATATATATATATTACTATGTTTAAACTTCGACCCTCCATTGTGGCCCCACCCTACCCCCAGGGGTCATGATTTTCACAACTTTGAATCTACACTACCTGAGGATGCTAAATTATGAAACACAAGTTTCAGCTTTCCTGGCTTTATGGTTCTTGAGAAGAAGATTTTTGGAAAATTCTCTAAATTTTTCATTAATTTCTAATTATCTCCCCTTAAAAAAGGAGGTGGCCCTTATTTTTCACAACTTTGAATGTGCAAAAATTACGGACAGACGGAGGAAAGACAAAATGTGATCCGAAAAGCTCACTTGAGCTTTCAGCTCTATTTCTTATGATATTTTTATGGTAACATTACAACAAAACTTTCCTTACTTATGTAGCAATATACCTTCATCACCTGCATATGGTGTTTTGGTCTCTCGGTTAATTCGATACACAAGGGCATGCTCTTCGTATGAACAGTTTCTAAGGCGAGGCAAGCTACTGACAAACAAGTTGATAAAACAGGACTATCAACAGTCTCGTTTGAATTCATCTTTTCGTAAGTTCTATGGTCGATACAACGACCTTGTTAGCAAATTCATGTACAATCTTCCACTGGGTCGCATGCTGACTGACGTTTTTCATACTAATTGTCAGACCATAATTAATCACCTACTAGTAATTGTCTACGGACTTTTTCGCATTTTCCCGTTTACGACAAAGAGCACACGGCGGGTGTGACCGGTCAGCAGAGGATGCTCACTCCGCCATGGCACCTGATCCTACCTATAGCTTTTTAGAGGTCCGTGTTGCTCTGCTTTGAATTTGTATTTCGTTTTATAGGTTTTTGAGATGGCTGACAGTTTGTTATTGTCATTTTTTCATTACAATAATCGATTGCAATTTATATATGCATGACAAGACAGAAACCTAGGCAATCGGTCTACTGCTATAATAAAAAGCATTTTTTTTAAAAAAGATTCGTACATTGTACGTTTAGTAAACATCAGGATATATGCAATCACTTAAAGTCACAGCAATTCCTACGGATCATTCTATCAACAAATAGTGATGCCGTAAATTCGTCGTTTAGTATACTTCTTGGTTTTAAGTACATCTCTGGATCATTTACGACATTTGTATGTGAAACTGGTCGTGGGTCTACGACAACTTTACATTAACCAACCAATATGTGTGCCATTTGCGATTGATTTAAGCCATTTATTTGAAGTCTTTCATTTCCTTTAATGATGCGCCGTCTTAACAGTTGATTAACTTTCAATATTTCATCCTCCTTTTTTACAGCACGCGTTGTCATTTCAGGAACTTCAACATCGATCTTTTTCATTTGATACTTTGCCACGTAAACAGTCATCAGTGTTCAGGGAAATGTACTTAATTATATGAATAAGTCATAGTTATTCTAGCACTTCCACGGTGGATTTTTTTATTCATTTGATACTTTTGTTACTCTTAAGGAAATTGATGTAAATGAAAACATGCTTTATATTGTCATAAGGTCCATATTTATAATTATTATACTTTCATGTTAAATAAGAAATCTGACACCCCTCGAAAACCATTGTCAACCTCCGCTTCGCGTCGGTTGACAATGGTTGTCTCGGGTATCAATTTCAACAGTTACCCTCCCAAACAGGCTCTTTTTATATATTATAGCACACAGAGTCATTTAAAAACTACCGGGGTATTATATTTCAATTGATACTTCTAGAGATATATTTGAAAAATGGAAATGCTTAATAATTTTACATATATTGTTCATCTTTTTTTAGCATTGATGTTAAACATGGAACACGTTCTTTTTTCTGAATTTTATAACGACGTACCGCATCGTTTAAAGGAAAATAACAACAAGAATCTCCTACTCTATGTATGTGAATAGGTATTCAACCTCGCATTGTCGGGTTTCACATTTTTCACAACCGCAGGTTTGATAAATATTACTAGTTTTGGTCAATAAAAATACTAAGAATACATGTAAAATAGATTTTACTTACAGCACAACTTCCAACAACAAAGAATTGCTGTATGACAATTTACGTACCTTCACTCAATCTTTCATCCCAGTGTATAATTGATTAAATGAATAAAAAATAAATGTACAGTTGAATTTCGATATATCGAACACTGATATCTCGAATACAATGGATATGTGGAAGTGATTTGTAAGTCACAGCCATATATTTTTAAAGTATTTACCCTCGATATCTCGAATACTCAGATATCGCGAAGTTTTTAAAAAGTCCCATCTAGTTCTAAATAACGATGTTTGTATATATAAACAATAAAACTTTTCCTTTGGCGCTTTATTCCGACCTTCAAAGTAGTGAGCATTTGCAGGGAAAAAACATAACCTGTGTTAAATAGATTTGAAACAGTACAAAATAATGTTTATATTTGTTCATCTTTGAATTAAAAAAATATTTTTGCATCAGTTTTGCTGACATTGCCATTACTAAACGCTATAACATATATATGAAAATTGCACTCGGGATTTTCTGAAGTAATTAGATTCAATGTTTATGAAAAATAAGGTAAACCTACTTTTAAACATAAACATCTTTAATCAAAGAGAAAAACAATATCTTCGAAGTATGTTTTCCTCATTTTTCATGGAATAGATGAAAAGAAACTGAACTACAGCATTGACAGTGTAGAAAAAGAAAGAAAATAACTGTGCATGAAAATAATTCAAATTATTTGTCTGAAAAATTGACAGACTTTTTAAGTTAATTTTGAAATAATCTATTTTCCTCAACCTACTGCTATCATCAAAAAATAGTTGAATACATTTATCTAAACATATGGGTAAATATAATTGCAATAACTATAAAATTGATTTACAAATGATGGCGCTGTGTATTAGTTGTTAAGTTTCAGATGCGTACTACTAATATCCAGGGTCAACCTCTATTATTAGATATTTTTATGTTTATTCATTACAGAACTACTTGGTCGAAGAAGTCAATCGTCGCGAATTAGTTCTCAACAGGACAATCGAAAATAGAAAAAAGTATCGGAATCATTCGTGACACTTGTATGCAGCACATTTCGTGGGTCTGCGACTATTTGACATTCTCCAACAAATCTTTGGGCCATTAGCGATAGATTTAAGCCATTCATATGCAGTCTTCAACTTCCTTCAATGATGCACTGTATTAAAATATGCTTAATTTTCAATCTTTTTCTCACTTTTTTTCAGCACAGGTTGTCTTTTCAGTAACTTCCACCATTAGCTTTTTCATTGGTACTTTTGCCACGTTTACAGACATCAGTGTACATGAAAACGTACTTTATTTTGTGAATTAGTCATAGTTATTATAGCACTTCCACGGTGTTAATTTCATTTAATTGATACTTTCGTTACTTCTAAAGTCATAAACGTAAATAAAAATACTACATTTTGTGGAAAAAGTCATATATTTATTTAAGCACGTAGAGTCATTTAAGGAAATTCCATGCTGTCATATATCATTTTATACTCTTGTTACTTCTAAGGACATTAATGTTAGTCATTTTAGATAAAACATAGTAACGTTGGCACTCCGACGGAAAGCGGTACGGAAAGATCAAAAATAATTAATTCACAATAAACTGCCAGTAACATTCTGGAACTCAAATCCTTTGGTTATCTAGAAAACATGGAACTCGTTCCGTTCAATATTTTTTAAATCCTCTAACGTCTTTTGTTGTTTAAGGGAAATAACAACAAGGATCTCAAGGTATTCAACGCGCCGTATCATTGATCGGGTTTTACACTCTTAGGTCTGATAAATATCACATAGGTCCTATTGTTGTTCTGGTGTATGGAAATACCAATATAACAACAGCATCGGGTTATAGTCACAGTACAACTTTCAGCAACAAAGAATTGCTGTCTGGGGCACTCGGTCTTTCGGTGTGTTCTATGACATATTATATATATATATATATATTTAAATATATATATATATATATATATATATATATATATATATATATATATATATATATATATATATATATATATATATATATATATATATATATATATATATATATATGGGGGGGGGCTCCATAGGAAATACAAGCATCTCACGGAAAAGTAAAATTTAAACATACACATGCCTGTGAGTAATTTATATATCTACTAAAATGCAGTAAAGAGTAGAAAATACTTAAATTAAAAAAATCTTCCATACGTAAATAAAAAGCAAGTTTGCATTCCAAAGCAGTGAAAATGCTGAAATTTTCCTTGAATTACCTTATTAATCCGGATCAAAAATATTTTAAAACCTCATGTTTTCCTATAGTTCTGGGTTTCTCCTCTCTACAACGTCTACAAACTTCTGTTATTTGCCTTCGTTTGTTAACTCTTAGATAAAATCTAGATTCATAGCACACTGAGTGTGTTTTTCGCAAACCAGTATAGAACTTGACGCATACATGTATTTAACAAAACTTCGATGTGTTCACTCTAGTTAATAGAATAACTTAAAATTTATGCATATAATGATGTCTTCTCAACACTAGCTAGGATAAAATTAAAAAGAAGCTAATCGAATTCATTTTCCTGTGACAAAACCTCACACAAAAAAAAGAACTATTGCGAATAACAAAAGAATTGACCAATGGGGAGATGGATTTCCCGGATAAAATCCCTTTTGAGAATCAAAGTTTTGTTTGGTTTTTTTTTCTATCGTACATATTTCTTAACTTCTAAATAAATATAAACAAAAACTTAGCTCACCTGAAACGGAGATTCAAGTGAGATTTTCTGATCAACTGTAAGACACTGTCCTCCGTCTGTCCGTCCGTCCGTCTGTGAACCTTTCATATTTTTTACTTTTTCCTCATGAAAAAATGGGCCAAATTTAACCAAACTTGGTACAAAACACCATTATAAGAAGGGAATTCTAAATTGTTAAAATAAAGAACGAATCCTTTTTAAAAGGAAGATAATTGAGAAAAAGTAAAAATGGGGTATGTGTCTAAATAAATTCTTATTCTCAAGAGCCACTGCACCGGAAACGCTAAAATATACACCAAAGCTTGCATATATAGTAAATATTCTTAATTCTTAAAATCAATACTGGGGCCCAAGAAGAGGTTCGTAATGTAACATAGAAATATAAGGGAGAAATGTTTCAAAATCTTCATCTTTTAAAAGAACTACAATGCAACTACAATGCAACAAATTGTGAAATTATATGTCTAAGATAGAGAAAGTCATAAATTGTTAAAACCGTGACCTCCGGACCAATACTGGGCCCAAGAAGGGGTTCAATGTTTAACAGGTGGATATGTAGGGAATATATTTAAAAATCTTCTCAAGAATAGCTAAGCTACAAATTGTGGGATTAATATGCAAGCACTCTAAGATAGTGAAAATTCTAAATTGTTAAAACTGTAGACCCCGGATGAATACTGGGGCCTCAGGAAGGGTTCAAAGTTTAACATAGCAATATATAAGAAAAATTATTAAAAATCTTTTTCTCAAGAACCACAAAGCTATGTCCATGTCCATGTATTCTAAAATAATGTGGATTCTAATTCGTTAAAATTGTGACCCCGTGACCATTACTGGGGCCCCCGAAGGGGTTTCAAGTTTAACGTAGAAATATTCTTCTAATCAACTACATTGCTACAAATTATAAGATTACTGTGCAAGCATTCTATGATAGCTTATATGCTAAATTGTTAAAATATTGACCTCTGGACTGATCAGGTGCCCCTGGAGGGGTTCAAAGATAAAAATTCAAATATATATGTATATCGATATTTTTTAATTTTCTTAAAAACGATTACTATGCAAGAATTGTAAGATAGTGTAGATTTTAAATTGTTACTGTGACATCTGAACTAATACTGGGACCCTTAGATGGGTTTAAAGCTCAACTTGTGACATAGAAGTAAAGGAAATAGGGGAAATGACCAAACTCGTGACCATGTTTCTTAAATTTATTGTCAAATCTTGGAATATCATCACAAGTATTACAATAATTTCAAGGATTTTCTTCTTTAAAATAATTTGAAGTAGAATGATACAACGTAATGTTGTTCAGTTGAGCGCTTAGTGGCATGGGCATCTTGTTCTTTTACTTACATATCTAGATTAATGTTAAATAATTAGATTTATTTTTAGAAGTCTTCAACTTCCATAATTCCATGATACCCCCTTTCTTCCATTGCCCCTTCCTATTCGTGTTTACTCCAACTTGTCATTTCATGAACTGTAACAATGTCTCAATTTCATTCGATGCCTACTGTCATTTCTAATGTTAAAGGAAAATATGTTATATTGTATTGAGCTTGACTAATTGATTGAACAGTGACAGGAAGTGCACATGCGGTGGAGAGAGAGAGAGAGAGAGAGAGAGAGAGAGAGAGAGAGAGAGAGAGAGATGATGATGATGATGATGATTAAGATTTGAAATGCGTGTGATTTGTGAAAAGATATTTTGTGAAGTTATACATTTTTTCTCTACTCGTAAAAAGATATTTTGTGAAGCTATACATTCTCTCTCTAAAATTTCTTATTATCAAGTAAATGATATACAGCCTATTTCCCACAACACACAATTAAAGACCACGAGCGAAATAGATAAATTAACCTACCCTTTTCCATTCAGTCGAGTTTTAATTATGAATTTGAATATTTAAAAAAAATTGTCCATATGTATTTACATTTTAAAAATAGAGACTTGTTTGTTGTCCGGATATGTTATTAAATGAACAATTTTGACATAGCAAAAAGAAAGATTTTAAAAAGAAAGATTTTATAATACTTGCTGTATGTATACCACTAAATGGATAGGGTAAAACTTAAATGAGAACAGGGTATAACGTTTTACATACTCGTAGAGTATTGTTAATCAACTTCATTCTAAGCTGAGTTTTAAGCCAAAATGGGAAAATTTTGTACATTATAAGTTTGTAAAATGTGTATAAAAAGTATTCACTGTAACTATTTTAATATAAAATATTTGATAGAGGACTAATATAGGCTATTTTTTGCCTGTTGTCCATATTCACTTATATACTTATATGTATATTTTATAAATCATATTCCTATAGATGCTCTCTCCCGTAGTTTAAGTTGACAAAAAGTCGCTTTTTAAACAAGATACATACAGTGCAATGTATTTTTAATTTTGTTATTGTAGGATAATGTTTTAATGACGTAAGACAAAATGTGTTTAAATAATTGAAGAAGTTAAGATTTAATTAATTAATTATTTACTCTTTATCCATGAACGGTGCAATAAGATGAAAGATTTCTAGAATTACAGCAAAATTTCACATAAAATGGTATTAAAAAATATAATTAAATACATAATAAATGTTTTTTACTTATTAGTAGAGCGTTCTGAGTCACGAGGTTATTGTTCTACAATATAACTGCAGACCATTCTGTTGAGAAATGGGTGTAAATTGTTATGTCGAGTTTATTAAATAATATTTAATAAACTTTATTCCTCGAAACAAATGAATTAACTTACTCTTAATTAATTGGACAGATTTTTCGGTGATACGAAAGAAAATCCATTGAAATCATAATATTAGTTATACGACTAGATCAGTGTTAAATTACTGGCACAGGTAAAATTTATTTCACATATCGTAGAAGAATTAAGCAATTCAAAATAATACGAGCCAACTGCAGCTAAAAATAGTATAAATTACATCCTGGGTATTTTACTATCTGGATTTGCTAGTTGAAACTTCCTTTTTCGAGGTTTGAAGACTGTAATTGGACGAGGCAGTCATAACAAACACGCATAAGGGTATATATATAACAGCAGGTGTTATAAGATTTTAATGAACACAATTAGTAGAGACTCTACAGATACTAAATAAATATTGAAAATATTGGAAAGGTAGCAGGCAAAATATCAGCAAAAAAATTTAATATGTCATTGAAAAAGGTATGCATGTCTATTTAAAGTATAATTTCATTTCAAAGTTAAGTTTTTTTTTGTTATTAATTTGACGACAATATTTTTAATTCAAATTTTCTTCATCTTTTTTCAAAATAGTTTTCGAGTTTGGGACATTACTTTTTTATCATTACAGATTTGTCCCATGCTTTTGCTGACTTTCTTTTGTTGTCAAGTTGAAAGTGGCAGGACAAATTGTCGCAATCCATCTTCCGTCCGTAAGCTTGCGCGCGGTCTGAGCCGATACAAACTAAAAGACTTGCCAGAAAGTTTTTATCTAATGGATAAACTGCGCAACAAAGTGACTGTTCCTCCTCAATACAAGGGCAGTGTATATGTCAACTTAGATAACGAGAACACGACGTGTCCAGCAACTCTGGAGAACAAATTACACGTGTGTCCCGGGTACAAGGTGATGGAGTATGATAGATTCAGGATCCCAAGCATGATGCTGCAGGTTCATTGTAAATGTAACGGTTGTCTTGGCTCCCCGGACAAAGCCTGTGTGCGTCTGTTTTACTATACCAGAGTGCTGAGGGTGACGGGGTGTAACAAAAAGGGAGTGTATGTGTACGACTACTTCTGGGAGAAGGTTTCCAATGGCTGTGTCTGCATCAAAAACGATAGGCAGACGATGCCCAGAGGTTAAGGTTCCAGTATTGTGTTCAATGAGTTTACCATTATTTATTGTGTTTCGTCTGCTTGAATGTGCTTTTTAAATGGATTTTTGAATGCAAACGTTTTGATGATGAGTGCGAATTATTATGTTGTCTCAAAATACTCTAGTCAATGTCCCAAATCACATTATCATGCATTAATTACCCAACTGTCGTTGGAACCATTGATACGTCACTGCCAGATTTAATCTAGAAGTACGATTCTCTATTGAGTGCAGCTCTGCGGGGGAGAACACACAGGAAGTGTATTAGAACACCGTACAATATCAGGTCAGAGGTAGAGGAAGTGATTGAATTCTTTCCTTGGTTGAACGCTCTTCCCTTTTTATGTGTTTGAACATGCATGTTTTTGTTTGCGAGTTTTACATATCTATACGTAACTTTTTAGTGGCGCGGAAATTTATTTATTTCATGGAAAATATTTCTGTTATTCCGTCTCGCTCTGCGAATTGTCTTTCACTTTCAAGATCTAATCATTGACGTGTATACATACTTCTTTTTGTAATTGTACATGCATTTTTTAGAATTTTTAAAATAAAATCTGTATTTTATATGTAATAAATATATTTTGTTATTATTATTGTTGTTACTGCACTTTATTGCGAATGTCTTGTCGAATATCGATTCTTGAGGCTTGGATTACGTGAAATAGTTAAAATAGAAGAAACTTGGGTTGGTTATCTATAGACGGTAAGGAGTGGGGTTGGGATGGGGTGAAAGATAGGGGGTGAACGATGGGGGGGGGGGGGGGGTGAACGAGTGATTGATAACGGAGGAAGTGCTAACAATGAAGGGACACACCTTTAAGGTGGTCACTCAAGTTTAATGTGTTTATACTGGCAGTTCACAGTGAATGAAGTGCATGCATGTTTATTTTTCTACTTCCATTGTACAGCGCCTTATCTAAGTGTAATTTGAAGTCTTGTAAGATAATTTAATTGAGATTATTTAAGAGTCATGATATTTTTACTACACCACGAACCCAATAAATGCCGAGCAAGACAATTACTAGTTTTTGTTCTTACAATCTGCTTGACATGGTTTATACAAGAAGTTTCTGATTGAGGGCTATATAGTACGCCAAGATACTATAAAAGTTACACCTGTAGATAACTTCAATGAAACAAAATTGATAAAAGAATTGCTTGATATTTTAAAATGCTTTAATTAAAAAAAACCCATTTAGAATTAATAACAATCTTCTTGATGCATGCAACAAATGATTTGTTTTTCCTTGATAAGAGAAGACCCTTCCATGCAGGCCTTGTTTGAACTAATATAATTTTATCATTGATGAGAACAATAGTTTATGGAGCGTGTGTATCTATTTAGCAAACAATATAATAAATGTCAATAAAATTAACGTTTTCTTTGATATCATCAATTCTTCGAGAATATCATCAAATTTTTAATTCGCTTCGAATGATAGTTAAATTGGCAACAGTAAAAGGGCCCCGCCATGCAGCCATGCTTTTAAAATTCAACAAATCAAATTCGACCTTGGCATGCTTTTCCTTATCGAATATTTACTTCCAACATATTAAAAATAGATCATCATACACATGCATGCATACGTCACCCTATCGTAATATCAATTTAAATAAATAGAGATATCACATTTCTATTAATCCACCTATTTCTTCAGCAAACAAGGAAGTTGGACGGGTAGGTGAAGTATTTGAAGGCCAAAGCTGTTGTTCTACGTGGAAGCAAGTGACACGGGTAACTGGTTATTACACGTGGAGAACCCGACAGCCAATGAGAAACAGTTCCCCTAACAAGTAGTACTCAACAAATATATTTAACTACAGATCGCCGTCACACCAATAATCTGTGGGCCAAATTAAGCTACCCCTCGCGTGAAATGGAAAAAATTCCCCTGCTGTGTTCTGGACATGCGTGACGAGATAATACAGAAAAGATAAGATTATTATTGATCGTCCGGTTATGAGGGGTCACTGCAAAATTATCAATATCCATGGTCGTTTTGCAAACTTTTTAATCTCTCAACTTCAATTCTTAAATCATGGACATTCAATTAATTGCATACTTATTTCAGTGTATTTCGGATAGAAAGGGTGCTGCCCTTTGATGTAAAAAAAACCTACGAGCTTAAGCAGTATAGTGTGTATCATAATTTGTTATCAATTATAGAATTTTTAATATATTACATCAAGATTATTACAAACTTCTAGTAAAACAATTTTTTTAATCCGTACTTCTATTCTATAGAAACAAAAACACACAAAAACATTTTTTATTGTTGTACATGTATATTCCTTTGACCACGTGTTGATAATCGCAAGTATAGTCGTAACCCATCATTCAATTCCATTGGTCAGTTTCATCACTGGTTCAGTGTTTGATATGCAAAATAGTATTGATTTCATTTCAGTTAATCGGTGCGTAATATGAAGATCAGCACGCCGGATAATGCATACCGACACGCCATTAGTGGAATGGCAGCAATTCTACAGTTAGTAACCGTTTTATATTACATCCTGCATAGATAAAATTTAAAAGGATCGCATACTCAAATTTGAGCGGTTTAACATATCCTAATTTGTATCTAGCACAAGAACTAGTTCAAACCATCTCCTCCATAGGTAACGCGCAATTCTTGTCATCTCACTTGTCACGAACAGCCAATAAGTAACCTGCATTAAAATGCTATGGTCTTTACTCTAACCAATCTCTACCTCTATGAAACAGATGTGTCAGCTTTATTGAATTTAATCTATGTGCTTTAAATATCATAACACTACCCGACAATACCACGGGTATTTCCATATATCCAATAATAAATCAGAAACAACATACATGACATGATTTATTAACAATGGCAGAATAAGGACTGTGTCAGCATTTTAAAAGGATGAAAAATTAAAACAATGCAAATAAAATGAGACATGATTACACGACAATGTTCATCAAAATGCAAGGTGACCATTACACTCCAGATCAATATGGCTTCGGTCTTCTGTCTTGTCGGCCACCACCCATGCCACCTCCCCTGAAAGAGTGAACATTTGTTTATTACATCTCTGAAAACCTAATATGCCAAAAACATTTACACTGCAAACAATATTCTGGCCAATTTATTCAATCAATATTCTGTAGGCAGCTATCAATTCTGTGAATAAGTTTATACCACTGTATAATGTGTCATGCAGCTTTATGAAATTGTCAAAACCAAACAACATAAAGATTAGTAACTTCACACTGCATTTGTGAAGTTACTAATCTTTAACATTTGCTAACCCTAGTGTAGATCTTTTCCACAGTACATAGGTACAAGTGGCTGTATGTGAATGACCTGTCAGTGTTAACCCTAGTGTTAATTTTCTCCACAGTACACTAGTACTGTTTTAACCCTTGTGTAGATCTTTTCCACAGAGCATTATTACATGTGGCTACATGTGTGACTGACCTGTCTCTGCCTCCTCTGTCTCCACCACCTCGTCCTCCGCGGAAACCTCCGCCTCCACGGCCTCGGTCACCACCAAATCCACCTCCTCTACCACGGCCACCGCCAAATCCCCCACCACCACCACGACCTCTGTCGAATCCACCACGACCACCTCTCATTCCACCCCGTCCCCCACGGAAACCTATAGCGAATATAAAATAAAATTTGAGTTTCTTATTAAAAATTTAGCACTGTCACTTTCTGACCAAATCAATGCAGAAACTGAGTGTTGTTGTAACCTCACCATCATCATCTCCTCCGCCTCCACCTCCTGGTCTAGGGGCATTACATCTGTTGCAGTTATTTCTCCATGAAAAGTTATTGTTTCCACATTGCCTGAAAAGATGTAGAATTGAACACTACACAGTCACCAATGGGTATTAGCTTCTTATGCATGTAATTAATTCAATATTAAGGGGGGGGTGTGTTGATATGGAGAATTAGACAAAGAATGTTTTTAACATTTTGAAATATTTAACCTGTGGTCAATCAATTTGCAATACATAAATTAATCCATTCATGGTTCACTTGCTATGTAATTATTATCAACACTTACTCATTGGGGCAGATCCAATCTCCTTCTCTTCCACCTTGAAAATAAGAATACGGTATATATTTTCACTATTTCATAAATAACTTTTAATCTCTGAAATATATTTTTATGAATACAAAAAATGGGGATCATTCTGGGTTTTGCTGGAAACTACCCCTTATTGAGAAATTGGGAACATCAGCTGGGGTCATAGCCTTGCTGGGGGAGGGTCTATAGGGACAAAGCTCTCTGGTCAAAATTAAATTTCAGTATTTGTATGACCATTTAGAGTGCATAAAGTGCATACACAGCAGGGGAAATTTTCTCTTGAAGAAAAATGCCCAAATTTGGAGTTATCATGCCCTAGATTAATCCTAGACAAATCCTTGCAGTTCATAAAATTATCAGCTTAATTTAATAACTACACTATTAACTACAATCCTCACACACTTGTCATTTAAGTAAATCAAGCCTGCAAGTTACAAAGCCCCACAGTAGACGCACATTTTAATGAAATTATTTCTAAAGTATTCGATTATTAATCGATTACATGTTATAAAGTAATCCATTACAATCGATTACTGGACAAAAATGAGTGTAATCGATTAATAATCGATTACACAAATTTCCCTATGTAATCGATTATTAATTGATTACATTTTTGAGTAATCGTGCTGATGCCTGTCAGTAGTCATACTTTCCCAGTGACATATCAAAACCAATTCTTTTTTTAAAGAAGACTTTAACCCCAAGAGAAGGCCAAAATGACATATCTTTTTTATTAATGATTCACGATTTTCATTTAACTTTCAAAGCTCAGGATTGATGTTGGTGTTAAATTCTGCCTTCTTCATTAATTGGATGACTCTGGTAAGATTAACTAGTAATGCTTACCTTCACCTCCACTTCCTCCCCCTCCTCCTCCACCACCACCAAAACTTCCACGTCCACCTCTTCCTCCTCCATTACCACCTAAATTCAAAATATTCATCTTAAACTACAACATGATCAAACTAAAGATTTAACAGTTTACTTTACTGATATCATACTATACAAGGCACATATTGTACATGTAGTACAAATCAAAAGTATAGAATATAAAAGAAGCATAAATAAAGGCATCAGTCATGGATTAACAAAAACGGTGAACTCACCGCGACCAAAACTACCTCCTCGTCCTCCGCCCCCGCGACCTCCACCAAAGTTTGTGTTCATTTTTCTAGTGGCAATCTCCACTTTTATTGTGTTGCCACCAAAGTCTTTCTCTATTAAATAAAATATCAAAACAGTCTAATGGTATCTGATCAATAAAATTGAACCAATTGAACTCTACTTTATGCAATTGTTTACAGTCCTTCCAAGTCAGGTATATCTACACATTTACACATCTTGCTCTTTTTTTTCCCCGATAAAAAATTGAAATTGATTCATCTCTTTATACCAATGTCAATTAAGATTACATACCATTGAACCAGTTGATAGCTGCCTTGGCTGTTTCACAGTCATCATAAGTGATTGTGGCTTCTCCTTTTGGCCTACCAGTGTTTTTGTCTTTGTAGATCCAAACTTTTGGTTTACCAGTTCTCTTGTCAGTCTGCCATGAAAAAAACAAACCATGTGGTTATTCTGTAATTACTTGTCTTTCAATAAAATATTCTCCTGATTCATCACGGTTTTTATCTTATGCATACCTTTATAACACCGATGCTGCCAAAGTGTTGGACTAGACCATCTTCATCAATATCCTCTGGTAATCCAGATACGAAGATTGTGTCTACCATTTCCATCATGTCACCACCACCACCTCCTGCAAACACAAATCACACATAGCAAGTTATTTGCAAAATTGCAAGTACAAGTTAACCCGGACACAATCGCAGTAAAATACAGAAACTTACCACGATCATCTCTGCCCCTGTCTCCTACAAAACCAATGACCAAATAAGTACAAAGATAACTTCAACATCTGAACATTCTCTACTTAGGATTTTCTTAGCTTTTTACATTCACACCCTGCCCACACAGATCATATTCAATTCAATGAAATTTCATGATCTGGCTTTCCATGAAATGAATCAAGTTTACCCGATATTCAGATTGCCTCAATATCAACTTCACAATAATTCACACAGTTCTCCAACATATAATTAGCTACATTGAACTTGAGCTCTAAAAAGCACTACTTAGTTTACATTTTTTAAAATAATTTCTCATAAAAAGTACTTGTGTCTTTCAATTAACACAAGAATGTAATCTTTTCATTGACAAACTCTCTCATTTTGACCAACACTTTATGTTCAATGCAATTTAAGCACCTTTTCAATCTCTTGATTGTCACTTAACCATAATAATCAACACTGTAATATCACCACAGATATTTCTGATATTTGAATGGGATTTTTCATGTATACACCTTAACAACCATTTCACCCAATTTAATGTACTTGTTCTTTGAGGTCTCAGTAAAACAACATAAAACAGGCTATAAAAATGTTGATGGTAACTTGTTACCCGACTTACCACCAAATTTGCTGAAACCTCCTCGACCACCACTGAAATGTATTACATGGGTCATTATCTCGATTGAATCCTGTACACTGTACAGAATCAGTCGAGACTAACGCTGTCCTCTGTGTTGAGCTGTAGGTGGATGTCTAAACCCCTAATACTGCCTCTTACTCTGGGCAGTTTCATTATTGAACCATGACAATAATGTAGACTGTTGCAAAGCCACCCTATACAATCCCGAAAGTCTACTGTCTTGAAATTTTATGCTTATATTAACCATTTCTTTTGTTTAAATCCTACTTTTCTGTGGCTCTGGTTGACACATTTTAACTAGGGCACAACTTGTCTCAGTGCATGTATGTAATAACTGGGCTGTGTAACTCCACAACATGCTTCATAGAATCACCAACATTACTTTTCTTTCTTATAACAATATCACCTCAATCAGTTTTTAAATTCAGTTCAGATTCAATGCCTATAATGAAATATCCATGACATATTTTGTTTCGTTAATAAGTTATTTATCACATAATATATATCAAACTAGACTGGTCTTTTTATATTTGAAAATTTCAAACTACAAGAATGCTACATTTGGTATATTTTATAGACTCATGAAATTATTTTCATACAGAACAGAATAATTACTTGACAGAACAAATGAAGTATCTTAAAACATTTCCAAGACAACAATAATGATAAACCTGATGAAAATCAAAACCAAACATACATCAAAATATTTATTCTGTTCACTACTTTTTATTGTACATGTACGGTGCATCAAGTTTTCTCTACTTCCTCAGATTTATCACAACCATAAATATGGGTACTTTTTTCAAGAGAGATAAACCAAAAATCTATCAAAGATAAAAACCCTCCTTTTGATTTCAGACTAAGAGCAATTGTCATGAGGTCAAAGGATACTAGAATTCCAATTTAAACAAGTATTAACCAATTTTGCTAACAGAAAATGTACTATAAACACTTGAGCATACAATGACAGTTGGCATTTAGTTTGTACTTATGTGTGACAAATATTTAGATAAAATATGATGCATTCAAATGTACATGGCATTTCAGTATTTGGAAGTACTACAGCAGGGTTTTCAAAACCAATTTCACGAAAACTTGACATTTTAACTATTTTTTCTGTTAAACTCTGTAGTAAATAACTTTTTTCTGCTAAAACCTTTGTAGTAAACACCATTTAATACCCTTCAACCAGAGCCACAAACGTACCCCTGAAAACTCTTGCTTAAACTCTTGTTTTTAAACCAAATATGCATACCCACAGGACTCGCTGGACAAAGTGTTTTAAAGTTATTCACACACCTTTTAACTCTTGCTCATGCAACCATATTAAGTGGCAGATTTTTTTAAAGGTGTAATGGTTATAGATTTGGGAATTTTCTTTAAACTTTGTTGTTTAATTCAATTTTGACTCATCTTATTATGAGTTTTTCTTTTATATACACTTTTTCTTTAAAATACATTTCTTTAAATGCAGTGGGTATATTTATGTAATTATTTTTCATTGCACAAACAACCTGTGTGTAGTACATGATCTTCATGTTTTCTGGACCTGCATTTGCCTTATTCAAACAATGGTTATGATGTTCACAGTGATGAACTCAGTGGGGCTAACTTTCAATATTTCTTCTGTATTTCAAATTAAAATTAAGTGTTATTTATCTAAAATGAAAAAAAAAATTAACATAAAGTTACAAATTCACATAATGCAATGCCAATTTTATTCCTCTGAATAGCCTGAAAGAATTTTATACACTTACTTGTATCAATAAATGACACAATACTTTGCTCCTCATATAATATATACAATATAATATATCCTTGAAAAATTATTTTATTGCCTTACCATTGATAAAAAATTAGCGATTGAAATTATTCCATCATTTATCATTGGAAATTTAATGGTGACATTCAAATTAATTAATAATTGTATTAACAGTAAATAATAGTTTTCTTAGACCAAAAAAAAAATTATGGTGAGTGAAACTTACTTTTTCACAAGCATTTATATTGTATTATTTTCATTCACTTTTATTTTATGAAATCTATTATCAAAGTTGCAAGATTTATCTTCTTGAACATTGTCAACTAAGTTACCCATTCAATCCATTGTATTACTATCATAAGTATAACAGCATACCTTTCAAGAAAGCTTATATTCATTATGTTCTGCCTTTCTCCTGTCACAAAACAGTGAACAGCACAGTATGTCAATTATGTTTGTTTAAAACACCACCTTTTATTCTATTATTCCACTTTTTATTACTACCGTTGAAGAACTTTGATAGTTCATTTTAAGTCACCATTTAAATAAGGGGCCTACATTGTTCCAGCGAGTCCATAATATTGACCATTTTCTTCATAAAGAGAAGAGCATGTTGCTTTATACTTTGGTAAACCTTTTAATAACTCTTAATTTTTGCAACAAAATACAGTCAACATCATTTCATATGGTCACCTGTTGGAAATAGACTCTAAAATTGCATATATGGGTTAATTAAACAAGTATACTCAATTCATGTAACCATGGTATAAAGGATTTCTACTTTAACTAAATTTCACTTGTCGATTTCTCTTTTCTTCTTTTTTTTTTAAACCCCAACAATATCACCATTCAAGTTTATTTTCTACTTAAACATCATCAGTATAATCAATGACATATATTCAAACATCTTTTTCTATATTCCCCCTTTTTTTGTTTACTTGACATTTGTTTTTCACCAGAAACTACATTTGAATAATAAGTGCTTACCCATTACAAGTAAAAATGAAATGTAACCTACCCATAGCCACCGCCATCTCTTCCTCCGCCCCCACGACCACCTACAATCAAAATTGTCAAGTGAACTATTCAGGTCTTCATTGATTACTCTTATACAATCTGTTCATATTCAAATACATTTCAACACTCATTATTAAACATTCAGGATTCTTTTGAATTATCCCACAAGACTGATAGTTGTGCCAAAAGGACTGATGTCTAAGACTTTCTGTGTAAACCAGTGAAAAATTAATATTACCTCTCATGCCCCCTCTGTCACCATATCCCCCGCCCCTCTCTTGTCTGTAGTTATCCTGAGAGCCATAACCTCCTCCTCCTCCTCCATAACCACCCCCGGACTGTTGTCCCCCTCCATAGCCGCCGCCGGCCTGACCCCCACTCTGTCCCCCACCATACGACCCACCACCCGCTGCTTGGGCCTGATAACCTGCAATTTACAATAAGGTCCACATTTACATTCCCAGAAGGATCATCAACTTGACTAATGAAATGCAGGTTTACATGCACTTCTATTTATTTGTTTAGACTATTTTTGTTAGCACTAAAGAGAAAGTTGATAGACTCCCAGTTATATTCTAATTTTAACAGTGCTACCTGGTTTTACCTGTTTATAGTCAGTGACTTACCACCGCCGTATCCCCCACTCTGACCCCCATATGACCCTGCGCCTCCTTGGGATTGGGTCTGATAACCTGAAACCAATGAAAACAACTAATGAAGTTTCATGCAAAATGTGTATTGTTCCCATATGAAAAATTTCACTGCTGTCAGAAAACAAACACTTTTTTAGTCATGTAGCTGTATCTACATAACATGCACAATCTTTTAGTTTTTAACATTTCATTTTACTTGATGCATATATAAAGGCTTTTGAAATTAAAAATGAGTCCTATAAAATACAAGATAGAACATGCTTTTTTCCAATAAACTAGTAGGAAAATGGAACAAAAATATTATTAATCCTAACCCAAACACTCTTCTACAGTAATTTCAGGTCAGTGAACATGACAGCAACACGTTATTTAAACTTAACATAAGTTCTTGAATGAAATACACATATTTGTTGGTTTTTTTCAATTAATAATGAAAAAATGTGGCATGCATCAAATTATGTATTTAAAGAAAAATGTTGCAAAAAGGTTTTTTTCTGAAAGAAAACAAATTAATAGGGATTGCTTCAAAGAGTTCAATCACCAAGCACTGAATGGAGACCTAGCACTATTCATTCATTGTTATTATAATTATAACCGAAACCTTTATGCCAAAGTGTCAATATAAACAAAACACTTTACCTCCCTGTTGAACATACGAGGCATAAGCTTGTGCAGATTGTCCTGCTGTAAAACCATTGGCAGGATTTATGAACAAAATAACCTAGATGCTTAAGAGCCAAATAGGACCAATCATGCAGAATATAACCTACATGGTAAATGAGATTTGAATCTCAAGACTAATTAAATTTCTACAATTTTGCTCTATGTGACTTGTCAAAGTGAAAAACAGGATGTCGCTAAATCATGTCAATATCAGTTCAGGGATGGGGTAATCAAAATCAGTAATCGTAATCAGCTGTAATCGATTACAGGTTGCTGAGTAATCATGAGTAATCAGTAATCATCCATTTTCTGATTACAAGTAATCGTAATTTAATCGATTACTCTGTAAAAAAAAAAAGTCCTGTAATCATGATTAATTTTTGATTACTTTTATGATTACAATGGCAAAATTCAATAGGTTGAAATCATTATTCATTGGATCTTATATTTAGTGAATAAGGTTCAGTCTTAAAGTTGGCCAGTATTACTTTATTGCCCTTGGGCATCATGTTTAAATTCATGTCCAGTCACGATACAATGAGTTTGCTATTCAACAGTCCATGCTTTTAGGCGCATTAGAAAACAGTTCACATACTGTGCTTATTGAATTGGGAAAATTATTTAAAGGGTCACTTTTAGTTGGACTTTGTTCAGAAAAGGTGTCTGCTGTACAAAATTTTAAGTTTTCTGATGATCAACCATCATCGGGTATTGTGAAAGCCAAATGTAGATACTGTTCTGCATACATATCGGGGAATGCAAAAACTACTGCAAATAATACATAATGCAACAAATTACATTGATACCAGAATAAAGAGTCCCGTCAAAAAATGCACTGGTTTTTTTTTTAATGAAACATTTAAACTATGAAAAAACTGAAAAACAAATAATGTAATCTAAAATAATCACAAGTAATCATGATTACAATGAGGAAAAGTAATCTAATGTAATCGATTACTTTTTAAAATAGATGTAATTAGCTTGTAATAGATTACTTTTAAAAACCAAAGTAATTGTAATTTAATCGATTACTTTTGAAAGTAATCGACCCCATCCCTGGTTCTATAGCTCAAACATTCAAAAATGTTCAAGCAGCAAATAGAAGCAGACAATGCAAAGACATCCAAATTTCTACCATCACTACCAACCAAAGTTTAGGTTGAATTTTCAGAATATATACAAGTGACTGTCCTGCGACTGCAAAGTTGCAACACCAAACATACTAGCTAAGTCAAATCTAGAATATACAGAATGCAAGTCAAAAGTTGTTAACATACTTCCTTGCTGACCATATCCACTCTGTTGCTGTTGTCCATACTGCTGACCTCCATAACCCCCCGAGGTGTCATACGACTGAGCAGCTGGTTGCTGTCCATAGCCTGTGCTCTGTGCACCAGCAGTCTGCCCTGCTTGTTGTCCATAAGCACTCTGGTCATATCCTGTATAGCCTTGCTGTTGATAGCCCTGCGCAGCCTGAAAATTGGAACGGGTCTCTCACAAATAATTCAATACATTTTCACTTTTATCAGGTCCAATACAATCACTAGATTTAGCAACTTACCCTTATTTACCTACAAAGTTTTATTCACATACCTGGAGAAGGTTTATTTAGCTAACTTTATGAAATTTTGCATTTATATAGTAAAATAGACAAGAAGTCGCAAGGAACTGTCTACACTGTATGTGTAGTTTTAGATAGGCAACCCAGAGCAAAACTAGTTAAGACATTGCTGCTTTTCAGCAGTTCTAGGAAAAACATGCATTTCTTTTGTTTGAGTAACTGACACATTGTGTGTGATGAGGTATGAATAAGAATGATTACTTCATATTGCGCTGAATTATTACTATTCAATTATCATGTTAACCAAAACTGTTTTTCTTTATTATTCCATTTAAGAAGCAGCTGTTTGGTAACACATAAACGTTATTTATGGCCTCAACACTTTTAGAACTGCAATGAAAGAGCAACATTTCCAAGAGTGACTTTTTCATGAATTATTTTCAGATCAGTTCAAAGTTGAAAATTATTGCTGCCACTAAATGCAACTTTTTGTACAAATGCCCATTTAAGGTCAAGATCTAGTTAATGATTCCAAACTGTCCTTTTGGTGCTAGAACCATTATGACATCATAATTGATTTGATGAATCTTTTCCCATATTTTACGGCTTTAAAGAAATCATGTAGAAAATAAAATAATATTTTGACATTCTGTATTTAATCACAAGAAAAGTAATCCTGGTGCCTATATCCAATTTGACATCATTTTAAAGAGGAGGTCAAGAGCTGGTTTAATGCCATTTTTGGAGAGACTGTAGGGATTCCAGATATATTTCATTACTCACAAATGGACAAAACTCCAAGAATTGTTACTTTCATCCTTCATATTTCATAGAAAATGGTTGTTTAAAACTTGATTTTTCATTGTGTCTACCAAAAACTTAAGCCCCTGTACACACTATGAAACAAAAATATTTTTATGAAGCATCATAAAAGAATTTATATCTTGAATTTCATAAATCTGTAGGCACCTTTCATTTACTAGATCTTGACCTTAAGAAAAAAGCATGATCGAGTAGCTAAATAAACTATTTCAGGTTTCAAAATAAACCTATGTATATAATCCAAGCTACCTAGCTAGAGTCTGTCCCAAGTAATTGCTTCCATCACTTTTTGACAGGGTTGGCCGGGAAATACCAGTGCTGGGAATTACCAGTGGTAAATACTGGTATTTCCTGTCGCGGTAAATACTACTGATTTTCAATAAACTGGGAAATACAAATTTTTAATCCTAATTTCTTTAATTTGTTCAATGTAAAAAGTATGTTTAGGATATAAGATATTAACAATAAGCATCGAAACACAATTTTGCATACTTTGCCATTTCACTGTCAGTTTATGAATCTTAAATTCACCACATCACCTATTCCCAAAGACTTCTATAGCTGCTAGTGTACAAATTTTAGTCCAGCTTTTTGAACCCCAACTTTTGTGTTGTACAGATTTATAATTTAAAGCACAAAATAAACTATTATAATTACTGTAGGTGTTACAAGTAACAATTAAGTAAACACACATGTTGTTTTAATAAACTATTGACTCTTGACAGTTTTGTGCTTCTGTTTTGGGGAGATATATACTATGAGTGTGGCTAATTGGCTTCTTGGGTGTTGCATACTGAGGTAGTGACACAGTCACACTTTAATTTTCATAATTTTCTTGGCCCATTTTCACATACATCAAATAACTAGAAAACAGAACTTTTGATATCATGTTTATGATAACTGTATAGATGCACCTATACATGTACCTGACTTAACAATGGTGTATGAATGAACCATGTTTGGAGTATTCATAAGATAACCAATGCATTACTGGCCAGTAAAAACTTGTTAAAATCGAAGACAATTATAAATGCCATTGCTGACAAGGTGTACTATTGTGTACATCCCTGCTGGCTGCAGATTTGATTTAGACTGAATATGAAGTACTTAAATATGTAGTGGTACTTTATTTCCCGGGAAATACCAGTAAATCCCGGGAATTACCAGTATTTCCCACTGTCTTGGGAAATATGAGTATTTCCCGCTTTCTTGCCAACCCTGCTTTTTGATGATTTTTCATAAAAATACACATACCTGTGAAAGAAGTACAATTGAAATTAACGAAATGGAAAATAACCAAGATATCTTCATTGACAAATTATCCCTTTTCACTCATAAAATTACACAGGAATGAAAAATTTTATGGTGATTTATAATAGGAAATGTTTACATCTGTTCTCCATTCAGAAGTACTCAGGACAACTCGCGCAATTTTTCAACGTTATCATCCGGGTTTATTAATGGCAGATGCAATGCAAAATCCACGTAGACTTTCAAGTTTGGGATGTGTATTGAAACCTGAATCGGTAGAGGGGGCGTTTCAAAACAGATAATCTGAACATTTTTCATATTAATGGATGAACATAGTTTGAGCACAATGGTATTTATTTTTTATCGAAATATCAGGTGAAATGTGGTGCAAGCAAAAACTCGGGATAGAGTATAATTCTATAGTTGATTGTACTGGACCTGTTTAACAAAAAAACTTGCATACTTGATACTTCAGATTCTACAATGCTTACAGGCTGTCCATATGCACTTTGCTGCTGTCCATATGCACTTGCATCTGTCGACTGGCCGTACCCACTGTAGCTTGAAAAGAGGGAAAACAGTAAAGCACAATAGCCTAATCAGTACACAATGCTGCCAATATATGAAATTAAATTATTAAATAAAGGTGTAAAAAATTTAAATCACACGCTATATTCACAATCAAATTATAGTTTTAAAGTCAAACAAACAGTAAATCGTATAAAATTGACCACTTTTTTTTAACTTCAAGAAAATATCTCACCCTCCTGCGGCCGTTGAATAACTGTACTCTGAAGAAGAAAAAACAAAGAGGAAATTAAATTTGTGAGAACTACTAGCAATTTCTCATATAAAAGAAATCATCTACTTGAGGATTATAATGATCAAGCATGCTTTTGATGAGATAAATCCAACATTACTTACGACTTGCGTCCGCCATTGTCGCGTTTCTTTCTTGCCTGGGCGATCACGTGACACAAAAGCGTGCTTTCATTCGGGTCCCGTGACTTACCGTAAAACACCGGAAATTGCCGATTCCCTTCTTTTGATCGGGCGTGGAGTACATAAGTATTCCTTAGCAACGTTGACCTGAACACTTTGATATTATTGAAGTTTGGCGGAAAAATGTTGTTAAACGAACAAATGGAAATTCCATCTGAAGTGCCAAAAATTACACAGGTAAATTAATGACTCCTACTTTTTTTTTTCGATGTTTTCAATTTCAAACAATTCGTTATCCATACGAGCAATAAATATATGTGCATGTCCATTTATACTTTATCAAAGTTATGTCCCTTGATTATCTTTTTGGGAAAACCATAGAAATTTTGGCATTCTTATTTCTTAAAACCCATTTAGTTGGTGTTTGTAAATTATTATTATAATTTTTTTTGGCAATTACTGGGTTTAGGTGGGGTTTTTTTTGCATTTAATGCACAAACTTTTTGCATGTCTATCAAGCCAAATCTAATCCAGCTTTAGTTCTAAGGATGTCAAAATCATGAACTGTAACTCCATTATAAGGGTATGTAGTCCCTATGTGGAAGCTTGTAAATTGGAAAGTAGTAATTTGGTCTCCATTTCTCCATGGAAAGTGTCAACTGTCAACTTTTCTTCCAGTCGACAGTAGATTCTGTTACGGAAAGTGCATCTACTGTCAAATGCAAACAGGTTGATGGTTGACAGTTGACACTTTCCATTTTAAGTTGTCGTCAACCTTTCCTTTAATCAACAAAAGAATATTATTGAATGGGTCAACTGTCAACCCTCAACCTGTCCCTTGGTCAACAAGATTGTGTAATGGAAGTGTCAACAGTCAACCTAGCTGTCCCTTAAAAGTGTCAACTGTCAATCAACAATCTGTCCCCTGGTCAACAGTATACAGTTGTTGACTTGGGTCGAGGGCAACAGTTGATCTGACATACCGGCTCACAAACTGTTGTCCAAATTGCAAGGCTGAAGGCAACAGTTTGTGAGCCGGTCCGACAGTTCAACTATTGCCCGAGACACAGTCAACAACTGTTTTGTTATACCCCTTCTAATCAATGACTCGTTTTTATGGAATGTGACATCACCAGTCAACAGTCTTTTTTAAACAGTTCCAATCCAACAGTTCCAGTCCAACAGTCAAAATGCTTGACCTTTTTTTTTGTATAGAGTTATATAGTAACTGTTTTAGAGGGGTATAACAATTGAGTATATTATGGAAAGTGTCAACTTCAACCGTTGACCTGTCCCTTGGTCGACAGTATGTTGTTAAAGAAAGTGTTAACTGTTGACCTGTCCCCTGGTCAACATAATAACATAAATGTGGAAATATCATAGATAATTAATCATATATCTGTATGTGATGTAGGAAATACCTCAATTCAATATCATAACTTCTTTATCCTGAAGTTGAGCCCTCGCTCCCCCCCCCCCCCCCCCCCTTTCACTTTTTTGAAAGTGTAAAAAGTTGAATTGAAATAAGGAAACTAAGAGTGATACTGAAGATTGAAGTAATAGGTTAATATACACCCACCCCCCAACATCTGAATGTTTCAAGTATAATAAATATATAATTATTGCATTGATCATACAAAACTATAAAGATAATCACACTACTCTCTTATTTTCAGCCAAGAAGCCACAAAGCAAAAGTTTGTGTATGGTAAGAATTTTAAAATTATTTTTCAGTTTGTACATGTATCAGAAATATATATGAAAGAGATTTCAATTTTGTATCATATATTGATGTACTATGAAGAGCTTATATCCTCTAAGTTCAAAAGTTATTGAAAAATATTAATTTAAATTATAAAAATTTGGAAGACAAACTGGTACGTGAACAAGAAGAATAAAAGGATAATTATACCCTGATCTTTATAGATAAAAAAGTGTTAAGATAGTAAGGCACACCTTGAAATATTAATGTGGATGACAGTGCATATAATCAAATCAAATAAGTGCTGCATTTGTGTAGCCCTTTCTGATATTTTTTTTTATCTGACATACACTTTCTGGAAAACCAACAAAAAGGGAGATTGATGTGTTATTGCAGCTATAATTATATATACTGACTAAAAAAAACTGTATTTTCCTGCAACTTATATCATACAAAATAAGTTTATATTTCTATCTGGCTTGCACAGCATATATAGACATACTTGATCTGGACTGTATTTGCTTGACAGACGTGGAGCTCGATCTTTAATTTAATAAGCAAGCATTGATGTTCAACAACATCTTTCTATCCACTAAATTCTATAGGATACGGTATCACCTGAACAGATTAAAACTTTTTTGTCACTTTCAGTAGGCATTAATTTATGATTATTATGTTTACCAAGCAATCAGGTACATCTCAGTTGAATCATACCTCTCATACTGTGAGGTATATGATCATAAAACTCAAATTTCATATTGTAGCAGGTTCTTAATTTACATTAATTAGGACCCTTTTCATTTAGGTCTGATTTAACTGTAAATGATGTTGACAGAATTAGAGAATCACTGAATGCTGATCACATCAAACAGTAAGTATATGTATTCTATAGGTAAGAATATCATAGCTACCTAATATGTACAGTTTAAATTAGGTTAATTGAGACAGTTTACACTCTATAAACTGTCAAAATTCACAGGTTTATAAAAATTAAAGTGTTTACAATTCCAGTCCAATTTATGAGCACCCTATAAATTTATTACTTAAAATATTGAATTTATTTTTTATAATTAAATATTTCATCAGAAAATATTGATGAAAGACAAAATGTGCTCAAATTTGAGAATAAAAATTCAAATTTTACTGTGACCTCAGGTAGTTTGATGCTTCATTTTGATATTAGCAGGAAAGTTTATTTCTACAAGTCTTTTTTATCCAATTGTGCATTGGCTGATGTTCATATTGCGGGCATCTTGTGGAGTATTGGTTGATATGTTTATTTTGGCCCGGGGACATCTATTGTAGAGTATTGGTTGATATGTTTATTTTGGCCCGGGGACATCTATTGTAGAGTATTGGTTGATATGTTTATTTTGGGGACATCTTTTGTAGAGTATTAGCTGATGTGTTCAATCTGGATGATCACAAGGACAACCTGAAGACAGGCATTGTGATGGACTTGTATTTCTACACACTGCAGTTTGCCAGGGACAACAACTTCACCAAAGAGAAAACATCTGCATTCTTTTCAATAATTAAAAAAACACATGAAGTATGCATAGGTAAGAAAACAATAATTTTTTTTACTCTATACAAATTTTGAATTTCAACTACTTTTCCCCACTTTCAAATCATGATCTAAAAATTTTAAATGAAAAGAGAATTGTTACTTTTTTTTCCTTTAGAGACACCATTTGGAAATCTGGACCAAACTTTCAGTTATTTTAAGGATCTGCTTTTATGCCATGCAGTCAATGTAAGTGCCAAATGTGTCAAGATTTATGAGATAATTGTTTATACATGTATCTATTATTTATAAGATACACGTACAAATACAATTGTATTGTCAAACATCAATTATTTTTTCAGAGGCCTCCCCACAGCATTGAGCTGTTCACTCCAGACGAAATCAGAAAAATCACTGAATACACAGTCAACACTTACTTTCGACACTTTAAGATGTATAAATATGCCTTTACTCCCTTGGTAAGTCTAAAATTTTGTCAGTTCCATGACCTAGAGTAATACATGTATCTGTTTTTGTATTTTTATTGTATAAATATTTTATAATGCATTTATTAAGTTTTTCTTCACATCTGATGTTCTACCATTCTTATTTTTAATCTTAACACCAATTTTTTATGGCACATTTGATTGGCCCATTACAGGTTCGACTTGACCTGTCCTTGACTTACACTGGAATGCCTGAGACTCCTCCACCATCAGAAGGTACATGTAAAAGTGTAGCTAATAGAATCAGAACACAGGGTGAAAATAATACACATATATGATTTGAGTTGAAACATTGTTACACCTGAGGCATGTTCAGCAGAGTGGGTGCTCGCGAGGGCTTGCCAAAATTTGTGTTGCAGGTATAGGCGATTCTGGTGAGCGCTCATAAGCACCGCTCTGCTGAAAATGCCATCAGTCTCTGTACTGATAATAGTAAAAATTCCAACCATATCTTCCCTGTGTGAATAAAAGAAATTAAGGGAATATCTTTAATTTTTCCCCCATTTTAAATTTTAACAACACAGCCTTTGAAATCTCTGCAAGGTACTAGAATTGATAATCTTTCCTTACTATACTTTTTAAATCATAGCATTATAAAAATAAGATTAATATTTGTGACATTTGAGCGAGATGACAGATATTTATAATGAGATGCATATAACTGTATAACATGCTGTATTTGACAGCTGGTGAGACCCCAGCAGAGGTAGATGTTCCCACGGAGGAAGCTCCGGAACTTCCAGAAACTGAGCCTGCTGAGGCCCCTCCCGCAGAACCAAAGTCACCTGAACCTGGTAAATAATAATACAGACTTCTGCATAATGAAATGTGGTTTAAAAGTTGTAATTTTTCATTTTTACCAAATTTATCATTTTTAATCTACAGAAGAATCAAAAGCACGCAAGGAGCTCAGAGCAATGGTGCAAAGTTACTTAACTGAGGAAATCAAGAAAATGAAATTATCAGTAGAAGAACAACTGAAAGCTACAGAAGATTCTCTCAGTAAAAAGATAGACACCGCTGAGGGGGGAGGGAATAAGTCTGGGAAAGGTGGCAGGGGATCCGCCAAAGGCAAAAAAAAGTAGTCCATCTTTAAGTGATATTAATTGTTGAACATTACTTTGTGCAAGTATTTATTTGTAAGAATAAAGAAATTGTTTAATATAAGTTTTATGTGTGTTTTATTCAACATTGTTATCATATATATCAATATACCATAAACAAATAAAGTACACTTACAAGAAAACAATCAACACTCGTACAAAATTAGAATAAAAATAATAATGAAAACTGATTATTGTACTATAGTAGACAATTGACACAATACCGGTATACTTCATTGTACCACTCTTGTAACAGGAGTCAATGATCAAAAAATCGGGTTTTCCTGCCTGGATTCATTTCAAGAGAAAACGCTTACTACATGTATAGTTCATTTACCTTCTAATACAACAATAGATGATTCAATTACATTGTAAATATTGTCAGTGTATAACGCTACACTAGGCCAATCAGCTTACTTTTTGTCGCTTGGAGGAGGGCTCATCATCACTCTGATCATTGGAATTATCAGCTGGGGATGTAACTATATCTCTTACTCCACCCATCTACATTAAAGATTAAAACTTGGTTCATTCAAGGTGGTTCAACTTAAAATATGAATTGAAAGTACTGGTACATCTTATTAATCAAAGTACTGAAGTACTGAAAGCCGGGCTCTTTTGGTGTGTCTTTATGCATATTGTGTAGTAAAGACTGAAAATCTCTCTCTCTCTCTCTCTCTCTCTCTCTCTCTCTCTCTCTCTCATGCTTTTAATGTCGGCAAAGCATCAGAGAGCGACCAAATTTTGTAAGCGGCTATAAACAAAAAATAAGTCTGTCTAGTAGAAGTTAAAAAGTTCAACAGTTGCTGCCTTGAATTTTACAACAAGCATTATATATTCAATCCCCGTTTCTTCATCGTGCAGCAAAGTAGTTCATGGAAATTCATGCGCATTGTATGTGTCCAAAATGCATAGTAATGTTTTAAAAACACGTTATTAATAAGAAAACTAAAAAAGATAGACAATTCATTCGAAATTTAAAAAAAGAAACAAAATGCAAACACTTTTGACAAAACGTGGCTCTTTGTGTAACTATTTGGTATAGCGGAAGCTTTAACTTGATGCTGTTTGGTTTTTTGTTTATTTGTGCTATTTATAGTAACATTGGCCTGCCTATAGCCAGGACTCTGCTTTCAGCAGAGCCCGGCTAAAAACCATTTTGAATTTATGCAATTTTTGACCATCACAGACATTTTAGGCAAAAAAAAGCCATCACTTTGGAAGAATTATTAAATGTGACAAGCAGATATTTTATTTTTATTGCAAGATTTGAGCAGAGTAACAAGCCAGTCTCATATAACAAAAATAAGTTATTCCCCTTTTCGTATGATAAAATCAATGCAGCCATATTTAACACAGTGTGGCAGTACCTCTGACAGAAACTATTTTTGAAACATTATGAAAATAAGATGGTCTTTCATTTAGTTTATCTTATTACTTTAAAAATATTATTTGTTTTATTCTGTAAAAAACATTTCTAATATATATACATGTATGTACAACAAACATGAGAAGAATTCTTTTTTATATTTATATTTTCATAACAGGGTTTGGTCAAAGTCATTTTCTTTTCCCCTCAATGTTCAAGATTGAAAATAGATGAAGCAACTTTGTTACTCCTACCTCTATTCTGAAATATTATACACCAGCAAAGCAAAGTCTGGAAATTTGTTATGATGTGTGCATGCATCTTCAGAAATAATAACATTTCAGTTCAGGGTGACTTTACAGACTTACAGTGATTTGGTATGGCACCCTGCTTTCCTTTTTGCTGGGGGACTTGTACAGCCAGGCCCATCTTTTCTGTCCCTCCCAGTACAGAATGACACGAATGGTACTCGCATGGCCCCAACTCTCTCCAAGAGCAGGAACGAGACGAGAGTCTTCTCCTGGACTGAATTTTGTGGTCATTTGATTGGTCAAAACAATCTGGAAAGCATAAATGTACAAGAACATATTCTTTGTCAAAATGCAAATTGTCATGTAAGCAGTGCAGTTTTGCACTAAAAAAGTTTCTTTCTTTGGTGTTTCATGTGAGCATAAAGATTGAAAGGTTGCAGAAAAATACTTAAAACACTGCTGTGATGTCATTTCTTTGTTCCAACAGTCTAAAATTTTACTTGCGACAGTCTGATAATAGTGAGTTTCTTAATATCAGACCTTTACCAGTGGTTACAGTACTGATATCCTTCAAAATAGGACTGTCTCAGGTAAATCAACTGTGAAATTCAATGGCAGTGCTTTAAGTCTGATATATATGCCAAAAACAGTTCTGTATGAAAAAATATCAGACAGTTCTTTGCCCTAACGGACCTCGAAACTCTCTGATATTTTTTCATACAGAACTGTTTTTGGCATATATCCATTACACATCCCCACTTTAATTTCAAAGGTAAATATTTTACTTTGCCAAATTCAATACACTTATTTCCTGGAATTTCCATCATGAGAAAGGTGTATTATACACCCACAAAGGATTTTGACAGTTTTTCCCCAAGTGAAGCACAGAGTTTTGTACTGTCGAACATGTATTTTCTACAATGAAATACTGAAAAAGCCCATAGCTGGAAGGTCCTTCGAACAGGGTTATTTAAGTACATAAAAGTTTAAGAGCTACTCACTGCTATCTTGAACTCTGTCGCCCGTTTGATAAAACTCTGCGCCATGGTAGTGAGGAGCCTGGTCCTTAACGACAGATCATCGAAGTCATGGCGGAAGTGGAAAGCTACACTGTCCACAAGGACAACCTTGATCTGAAATGATAAAATTAATTCAAGTAACCCAAACATGTGTATTCTACTTTAAAAAATACCAAAATAACTACAAAATTAAATCCAGTTGTATGTACTATAAATTTTGATATTTGTGTGCTTTGAAAAATAAAATGAGTTAAAAACAAATAATATACTAATTTCATGTACGTTATCATATGGACCATTTTGAATATAAAGAATCACTTCCACAAAATGAACATGTTTCTCTTATGTACATGTATTTGGGGGAACATTTTCACTTTTTATATCTTCAGTTATAGTGCACATCATCTTCTACATTTACAGTTATAGTTAATATATTCACTTTTGGATGTTTTTTTATGAACTCTGGTAGGAGGTGGACAGTTGCCAGCAGCTCTACATAGTCATGGCATCTGTAGAAGTGGACTCCAGACAAGACAGACTCCACTGTTATCTCACCTTCTACAGTAGAAAAACATTCTGGTAACATTCCATAAACTAAACATCTACGAAAAATAAATCAGACTTTGAATAATTGCTGGGCAGAAAGAAATTGAATGATAGAGAAGAAGGCAACTTGTCTCATGGTAAAACTGCCATGCTTTTTTTTTTTAAAAATCACAAAAATTTAGTTTTCATATTTTCAAATTGAAATCTCAAAAACTAGTTTAGATTTTAAACCATTCAGTAAATGAACAGTCAGCTTGCAACATTACACACTAAGCCCAGAATCAAATGTTATTGTTTGATTTAATCAATTTGTTAACCATTACTATGGTGAATTTTTTTAACTTGTATAACACCTTCACATGATATCTGATATTGATTTTCCCAAAAATCATTATTTTTTATTAAATACATTAAATTGTCTTCAAAAGTACTTTTTTATGTGTATAATGGGTTCCTACTACTGGGGAATATATGATTACCCGTATATCCAGTAAGCTTTATTCAGTACATGTAAAAGCTTCCGTATACTCTGCAGAAATTACACAAACAAAATAATCTTTCTCTTCAAACAGTGTATCATGTATTGTTAATAACCTTTAAATCCTTCAAGTCTTGCCATTTCATTACAGTGGTCTACTGTTGCTTTTGCAATATCCACTAATCTCTCCACAATAAAACTTCCCTCCGTGTCAATATACACAGCCTCTCCTTGGAGACCCCCAAACTGGCTAGGGATCTGCACATCTACTGCTATCTGCATGCTGCATAAAACATACAGAAATAAACACATCCATGAATGAACACCAGGCCAAGAACTTTAACTCATTTTAAAATGTCAGTGTTGAAAAGTTCTAATCATTCTGTGAACATCATCTTTATTATAAAAGCACTACCAGTATAACTATTAAGAAATTGTTATAATATATTTTTCAAAAACCTGAAACATACCACATTTGAGTTTTTCCAACTCCAGGAGCTCCACAAAACTCTGTGATTTTACAAAGAGGCACCCCTCCTCCTAGCATATTATCCAGACCCTCAGAGAATGTGATGATGGGGGGCAAGGACTGCTCCTCCTTCAATCTCTCTAGGGCTGACACAGCTGGTTTTGGTGCCTCGTTCCTTTTGCTTCCATCTACAGATTCACTGCAGACAAGTTTTAAAATTTCCAGACACTCTTCTAATCCTATTCCAGTTTCTGTCAATATTTGAGAAGACAGAAAATCAGAGAACATGTATAAAATGTTTCCAGAAATGTACCCATCACTTCCAGTCTACAATATTTTTAAATAATGAAGGGTTCTTTTTTGTGTTTTGTCTAACATTCTGACCAAATTTATATAGCTGAAGCTATATAAATGTTATTTACGTCTCTGTTTCAAGCATTAAAAACTGAATGGATGCATGCCTACTGGTACAGAAACGGCTTGGGGTAAAATGCTGACGATGGACCCTCCACTTTGAAGGGTCCAAAGTGGAGGGGGTGGAGCTTGGTGTGTCAATCTTAATTCAGAGTCCGTTTGATCTGTCATTCCAATTTCATCATGCATCTAATAGTTAAAACATATGGGTTGTTTATTAGAAGTTTAAAAAGGGGGGGGGGGGGGGTCCTAACATTTAATGATTTTGGCAACTTCAAATGAACTTTATCAGGATACATAAATTAATCTATGTTTGTGTAACAATTATTCTGAGTCCAGTGAAACTGGGAACAGGAAGTTAACTCACCTCAATGTTGAGAGATTTATTTTTTTCCCTTGAGTAACAAATGTTAATAAATTAATAGATCTAAAAGAACATTATCCATTGACTGTCATTATTAATTTCAACAATTACACAGATATAAACTCCATTTTTTTCATGATATTCATTGTATATAATGAGCAAATTTGAATTAGGGGAGGGGAGTTTTATGTGCCTGTGTTTAAAAGTCATATAAATAAAACAATGTTGTGGCCCATTCTGTTTCTGATAACATAATTGGAATGACAGATCAAACGGACTCTTGATAAAGATTGACACACCAATCTCCACCCCCTCCACTCTGGACCCTCCAAAATGGAGGGTCCATCGTCAGCATTTTACCCCAAGCCTACAGAAACGGCATAAGGTACATGTATTAAGGTAAGCATATTCCATGTCAGCGTTATAATAACAATTTCTTCCTAAATGCAAAATGAATTGATAAACTTTTAGCGCTGATCATATTAGGCAATTGCATGAAAGCTGAACGATTAGCTATGGATTGATGATGATATAGAAATTATGACATCAAAGTATGCACTTTGAAAGGTCTAGCCAGGGATATACGTCCCTGGTCTAGCTCATTTGCTACAGAACAAGGAATTTATTTATTTACTTACCTTTGCTCAGCTCAGAGGGCTTTAAGTGTTTAAGATCCTCCGTTATAAGAAATCCAGCAGACGTCAATTTGGATTTATGAGAAGGTGCAATAGGAAATGAGCATAATTCTCTTTGTGATTGCATTGTTTAAAGTTATTTAACATTTGGTAAAAGAAAATAAACATCGGTTGTTTTTTTAAGTAAACATAAAAACGTTACTTGCCATTATCATCCAATTTTACGTTATTGACTAACATTTCTATATTTTTCTATTTCGCGCGGTTTGCAGGTGCTAGATAAGTTGTACGAAGACTCACATTTCCTCGTATGTCGATCCCGATGTTGGACAAAACAAAACAAATATTAATTTATCATTTTCTAAACATAACAGACATATAAAGGCATACCTGTTTTATGTTGAATCAAAGTAGTGAAACTGATTGCTTATTGAGAAGTTGATTTTAAAATTACCTCGAAAATGTTGGTTGAAATAAACAATCATTTATCAATTAAGTACACCTGATATCAATCAACTATCATCCATTTGAAAATGTTATTAGCTCTTTTAAAAATTTTGATATCATTGTGTTACTCTAATAAAGACAAATTATTTTGTTTTTATGTAATAGTTAGATCATATTAAGTCTTTTATACATGAACAAAGCAATCTACATGTTGTACAAGACATCTTTCCAACTGGATTTAAGTCAGGAACTAAGATCTCTTTGGTAAAATTTACGCAATGAAGAAGGGGGCGGAGGGAGTGAAGCAACCTAGCCCCTTCTTAAACATGATAATTTTACAAAATATGATCTAAATTACTTAGAACATAACCCACTTTTTCATTGGGTGATCGAAAGTTATGTACCAATCAGATATTATCTCTTTCATTTACGACTCTCTAAAAATAGGTGTCAATTGAAATGTGACTTTACTGTAAACTTAGAGAAATTCTTAACGATTTAATACATCACTTAATAGAATATTTAGTGACTGCTGATTGGATGAAAAAGTGGGTTATGTTCTAATATTGCGGTAGTAAATGTATATAAATAATAATGAAGAGCATAGAATAGTAATCATATATCATTTCATTTAAATTTATGCTATCAATATAATTATAAGATTAGTATTTACATGTATAAACATTTATACATAGTATATCAAGTAACAATTGAGTAAACCATGAAGTAATTTAAAACAGTCATTTGGCACATATTCATAGAGATGTAAACAATTAACGTAATATATTCTCCAAACACTAAAAGCAAAGTGGATTTTAACTCTCTAAAATTAAAAAAGTAAAAGAAATGTGTCATTTCAGAGACTTATAAGA
Source organism: Magallana gigas (assembly GCF_963853765.1). Lineage (NCBI taxonomy): Eukaryota > Metazoa > Mollusca > Bivalvia > Ostreida > Ostreidae > Magallana > Magallana gigas. The sequence goes on from NC_088855.1 coordinate 49,546,131, forward strand.
CATAAGCAATCAAAATCTGAGTCTGTACATTACTTTACACAACATCAAAATGTATCACATAATAATATAAAAACAACAAACTTTTTTATATATCCTTCATATCATAACAAAAGATAAATACATGTACTTTGATGGACATTAAAAATAAATTGTTAGGTCCTAACAAATTTCTCATGTAATACAAAAATTTCTCTATATTTCATGTGTATGTAACATTCATTTTATTGACTAGCTTGACAAGTTGACATAAATTAAAAAAAATACATGTATGTAAACTTTCAAAAATAAATGCATCATCTGCCAATGGCCTCACTTCAGATGTTCATAGTACACAACATGGAGTAGAGAGTATGAAATTGTCTCTACAGTACAGCTCTAGCTAGCTACACAATCCTTCCTACAATACCCTATTATCTTTGTGGGTCTCCTCACTGAACCAAACACCCTACATAATACACATAGGTACACACAGTCTTGGTCAATCTCTGTTTTCTTTTATTCTGATCACCCATCAGAGAGACTGTTGGAAGAGAAATCGTGCTTCATGCTGGATTCTCGCCTGTCGTCTGCTACAGCAGCAATGATTTCCAGCAGCATGTCTTTATTCAGTCGTCCTAGTTCTGGTTGCCTAGCAACCTATAATTGAAACAAAGCACAATTACATGTATTGTTTTCCTTCTGGTAAATAATCTTTTTAGATAAATGCTAAATTTTCTTACAGAATCTTTTTTGCTGTTTTTTTTCCACCAGGGATGCTTGTTAAAAAAAATTCACCAAGTACTTGTTATGGACACATATTATACCTGATTCACTGTTTCTTATAGATGTTCAAGAAACATGACAATGGAATCAACTTGCAAGGGAACACTTGGGAACTTAAAATCACTTCAAATCCAAACAAAACATTTTAATGCCTTTACCTTTGGGAAGTGATGTACAATCAACCTAAGTGCATGTTTCTTCATATCTAGAGCTTGAATCTTGTCAGCAGCCTCTAAAATCTATGAAAAGAGCAATAAAAATTATGCCTATGTACATTTTCAAATATAAAGACAGAAAAAACATTCAACCAAACACCAGTTCATGCAACCAATTACATTGTATACAAAGAACACATGTACAGTACCTGTACAACATTTTGAACAGAGACATTTTTCTCCAAGTTGTGCTTGCAATAGGCCTGCAATCTATTGTTTGTGAATCCATAGAAAGAGGGAGCAGGGAAGAGGTACAAGGAATCCTCTGGGGGCATGGTCACATCTCCATAATAGATAAACTGCAGTAGACTGTCGAATGCCTGCCTGGAAGGAACCATCTCTCCAATAGCAATCTAAACACAAACAACAAACTGTAACTCATATATATACTGTATACATATTGCACAGATCTAGAGGGAGATCAGGAGATCACACCCCTACACCCCCATCCTAAAAAAAAATACACTAACACTTTTATCATTCTTCAAACAGTGAAACTCCTTTCTGGGCAAAAATTCTGGATCTGCACACAACATAAAAATGAAAACAACCTGATCACAAGAAAACTTTATCTGTTGTAACTTGTGCATGATTATCCATTTTCATTGCTTACCTTGACTGTGTGATTCTCAGGGTCATTCCATCTAAACATTGCTTCAAAATAATTGCAGCGGGCTGCTAAAATGGCTTTGTGGGCCGGAATGGGTGTCTCACCCAGCATTAGCGTAATGTCACAAAACTCCCCACCGTCCTTCTTCATGAAAGCCTCAAGATCATGCTCAAGGGAATTATCTACAGAACAATATTTACATGAACGTTATGAACTTTTTAACTTCTTTTCTTTCATGACTATAACAACTTTGATGCTCCAATACCGGGTAATAGAATTTTCATAAATCAATGAATTATTGCAATAAAATATACATGTACATGCTGGTGAATTTTTTATATGAGACGTACTGATGACTGCTTCATTGTGGGTCTCAGCCACTAGACGTGCGTGTGGGGGAGGGGTGAGTTTGCGACGAATGATTTCCACCATCAGGGGTTTGTCCAAACTTTCAAACTCTTTGCTGTTCACAATATCAGAACAATTACTCTCTTTCACAATAAACTTCAGACAGTATTCCTAAATAAAACAAAATTAAATTGAAAATGGGTAAATAATGAATAAAACATTCCATGTGTAGATGTACTTAGGTATATTTTTATGTTTTGCATTGTAATAAAATTACAAAAATTACTTTTTATCCATAAATAAACATAACACATTGTTATCAATTCTGAATTATATTTTTATTTATTCCTTTGTATTAATGGTGAAAGTGTAAAAAATTATTTCAAAAACTCTTTTATAATAAATTAAAAACTTCAGACATATCTTGTAAGCTAAACTTCTCTGACTGCTACATGTACATGTATATCAATTTAGTTGTACACTGTACATGAGAATGTCTTACTTTAAGGAAATCCAAGTTCATTTTAGATGCATTCTGTAAAGCTACTAAAACATTCTTTAGACCAATACATGTTTCTAGGTATTGCACACACAACTGCTCCAGGCGTAACATCCGAAACTGAAATTAGGTAAAAATACCATAAGTGCTACATAATGTACATGTATAACATAAAATGGTGTTTTGCTGATACATGTACACAAAATTAAAAATCTTTATTCATAAATCTACTATTCAGTGCTGTACATTTCTTGTTAAGATCACAGAAATATGAAATATTAGCCAGATTGGGCCAAGAGGAGAGAAAATGTACTTATGACAAGAATTTTACTCAAAGATCAGCTTTGACCTTGAAAATTGAACTTGGTTCAATGTCACTGTACATCATTTACCCAAAGCCACTCTTAGGGTTAAGTATGAGCCAGATCGGGCCAAGGGGAGAAAAAATATGCTCTGGACAAGTGATGACAGACAAAATGGATGGACAGGTTGATAACTTTAGAGTGACTGCCAAGCAGTCACTAAAAATATTCTTAAATTACCTGAAGTGCCAATCTGTATACATCCATCATTAATAGAATCACTTCATTGCTGTTAAATACCTGCCCTGTAATAATCATTAAACATTTGAATTTAACTTATCAATAATTAAATATGGCTATGGGATCATATCAAAACACAAAATAAAGATTAAATCACAATCTCATAGTATCTATTTATTACCTCTTTGTTATTCAACAGATACATGTAAACCTACCCTCTTTGGTTGGTAGAATTTTGTCCGTGTAGATATATGACAGGACAAGTTTGAGTGCTGTGGGGTTTGCCTCTGGTAGAATAACCTGGATGGGGTTTGAACTTGTGGCCTCTTCCAGAAATCGCTGCTCCTTGGCCATACGGATTTTCTCTGCTAACCAGGATGATCTAGCTGCAACCAGAGCTATGTGTGCTGGGATTGTGTCACGCATTCCATCCTTAAAAAGATATGTGTGTAAAGGTAACTGATGTACGAATATTCTTACATATGTATAAAAAGGTCATGAATTTAATTGCCTGAAAGACAAGCTTACCTGTACCATATAAATGTATCAGATGAAACTTTACCTCTATATTCTTCAAATATAACCATTTTAACCTACCTTTCCAACAACAAAGTAAAGATCACAAAACTGTTGACTTTCTAAAAGCTTTCCCAAATCCTCATGAAGGGTACACTTTGGATATCTAGAAAACTAGACAAGAACAACCTACATGTTTTACATGAAATATACACATGTATTTACATTTTTATGAATAACTTTCATGTTATAGTCAATATTTATATTAGAGTATTGTATACACAGTACATGTACAGTATCATATAAAATATTTTTTTACTCCAAATGTACATGTTGGGTACATTAAAAATACAGTAGCAGTTGAGTTTCTGCATTGTATACATGTATGCACTTATATCTAAGAAAATATATGTTCAACTTTATTGAAAACAATATATGTTAATGTACCTGAAATCTGTACATTTCTCCACTTCTGACTATATTATCCACAGTTCCACCAAAAACATACATAGCATCATCCACAACTGCGGCTGCATGGAAAAGTCTTCCAGCTGGTACCTTTAAGAACAATTTATAATATCAAGTGTATATCTGTAATTTCTTTTATAAAAGCTACAAGGATGTTTTCAATAAAAAATACATACGTGTAATGAGGGAGATACTAGTAATATTGACACCTTATCTCACAAGTAGTGTTTATTACCTACTAAGTAGCAAATACATATACTGTGAATGTATTATATTCGGTGTTTACGATATTTGGTGGAAATTTTTCATCAGGTTAGCGAGAATTTGATTTTGCAGTAAGTGGTATTTCAATACCTGACTGTTGAGAGCAGGTTCTGTAATGGACCACGTCTGTGAATCTAAATCAAAACTACAAGAAATCAAGAAATCAATAAATGACATTTACAATCTAAAATGTACATATTTATACATGTAATTCTAAACAACACATGTGACTAGTAATCTGGCTTATAAAATTATCATGTATTTGTCTATTATCACAAAATTAAACCTTTATAAAAACACTCAAGAAAATTACACAAAAGACTTTCAACTGCCAAATTATAAGATTGGACACTAAAAATAAACATGATTATAAATATGAGGCATAAAGCTGCTGTATCACCTGTGGAGTTCATTGGGTAATGTCTGCCCAGTGGCTCCCCCAAACACGTATAAATGCCTGTCAAAGGCCACCATAGTGTGCCCATATCTCTTCTCTGGAGGGGGTGGGGCACCACGCAATATGTGTTCTGTGGAAATCTTGGTCCACCTAATACGAAGAAAACAGAAAACTCTTTACATGTATTTTGCATTTCCAAACTTTAGTAACTATGCAATTTAATGATGAAAACTTGTAAATATTACCAGCTTTCTTCTTTTGCGTTCAGAGTAAAATACCACTATTGGTAATTAACTTCCCCATTCACAAAATGTATATTTTAGAATGAAATCTCCTCTTTCATTTGTTCATCAGAAAATAATGTTCACATTGTATTACAAAAAATAATCATGTAAAATTACTCTTTTATCTTATCAAAAATTTACATTCAAACTCACTCATTGTCTTTGAATTTAAATTGAAAGAGATGATTGGTGATTTTAGCCCCACTCTGTCCAGAAAACACGAACATGGAATCCCTGGCCACAGCCAAAGCAAAGTTGCAGCAGGTGGGTGGAATATTTCCTCTTTGTTCAACCTACATGTATATAATTTCAAAGTGATATTCATCATATCCACATACCTATTCAGGTTAACAAAGTACCAATACATGTACATGTAAAGTATATGTAAAAAAAAAATTTGAAATAACAGTGTTCTTTAACCATGCTCTACAATTTTAAGGATCATAAGGTCTGCTAGATGAGTCAAGGACATTTATAAAAGTAGTATTGTCTTATGTTTTAAGAGATCTTTAAAATACAAAGGGCAAACTCAGTAAATATGTGATGTTTTGAGATTTGGGCAAGTTATTTTCAAACTTCTTTGAAATGTTCAGTTTTTTTAAAGTCTTGAAACAAATAAACACATTAAAGAGGGAAATTTTTAAAAAGAAAAAACAGAACAAACTCAATACATGTAGGTCTTTCCTCCTTTCTGTCAAAAGATTTATTCATTTGGACTGTTTCTTCCTATCAAAAGAGAAATAGCATCAGACAATGTCCTTAATTAACATGCTGTTTACACTTACTTCCTGCCACTGTCTTTGGTCTCCATTCAGTGGGACTGTCCACATATCATCCAATCTAGTGTTGCCATCATATCCAGCAAATATCCACAATTTCCAGTCGTACACAGCAGCCCCATGTGCTGCTCGAGCAACTGGTTTCCTGAGCAAAAGTTATATCAACGGAAATTTCTTTAACAACAAAATTTAAAGTTTCACTAGCATTGTTTCTATAACAAACAATCAAATATATCTGCATTAACTATGAATACTGCTGAATCATCAGTTTGTAGTGGCATCATGTTTATAGATTTCGAAAATAACATTTTCCCCATTAAAATTCCACCTACATAAACTTGCTTTTAGCTTTTTTGATACCAGATAACTAGTAAATTTAAACTACCGGTAAATGGTTACTATTGAAATTATGTACATCCATCACGTACAATTAATTAATATTTGACTGTCCATGATCAATCATCCTAAAATGTCAACATATTTCCACAACTAATAAGTCTATATTTTGATCAAAATGGATAAAAAAAAAATGCATCCATTTTTATAAAAGTAAAGGTTGTTTTGATTATGTGCATTATGCCATTCAGATTGAGTCACTCACCTTCCTTCATATTTCCACTCTACCCATTGTCCTTTCGCAAATCTATATTCAAACAGATCATTTTTATTGGTCAAATTTGAATTTGAGTGAATGTCTCCTGTATATCCACCTATAATGAAAGGATACTCCATTTATTCAGTGGTACATGAAATAGATGTAAAACAGGTACATGAAATAGGTGTAGAACAGAGTTCCTTTTCAAGATTTTCAAGTGACCAAGAACTTACCGAACACAAACATGCTCTCCTCATGGACTACGGCAGAATGATGATAGCGTGGTGCAGGGGGAAACCCAGTTGTAAATGCTCTATAATGAAAAGATACCTAAAATAGCTTCTTTTCTTTTAATGTAAACCAACTTTATACATGGCGACTTTAATTCACGGATTTCCAGAGGTACACTGGTTCGCAGCAACTAATTTTCGCAATCAAGATGTACATTACCTGGAAAATAACATGAGAGATCTTTGAGGACTGATTTATGGCGAGAAATATTCGCACAACAAGGCTCTTGCGATAATTTCTTGCACACGTATTAAAGTTGGTTTACAGTGCATGTATTTACTGCAGCAAAAGAAGCTGTGTCTTAATTGTGCCACAAAGAAATATTCCTACGGTAATACTGACAAATGCTCACCTTCCCCATGACTTGTCCTTCACATCAAACCGTAATAGATCATTCAGCATGTTTTTACTAAAAATTCAAATCATTAAATCTTTACATTGATAAAACAGAGAAACAAAGAGATGACATTCAATGAATTTAAAAATTCACAGTATGATAAATAAAGAAAGATTGTTACACATGCAATTAAAGTACATGTATTCATCAAGAATTACAAAAGAGCAACGTACTCTCAATTGGCTTCTCTTTCAAAAAGATAACAATATTGGTATTCAACATATCTTAATTTATAATTAGCAATGCTATTGTGTTATCTTGATAGGGTTTTAGCATAATTTCTTAGTTACATTTACTTTAAGTTTCTAAAACTTATAAAGCTTGGGTTACCCATTGTCTCCTCCAAACACATAAATAGCATCTTTGTAAGCTACCACTGTGTGTTTACTTCGCCTGAAAAATAAAAGCAATCAAAATAATTATCAGGGAAGACAGTAACTTAACAAGAAAAATGATTTGTATGACCTAGCTAACATACGGACTCATACCTGCATGTACAAAATTTATCTTTCATTCCCTACAATGTGTGTGTTAAAAAAAATATCCCAACACATAACAAAGTAATGATACATGAACAAATATAATTAATCATCCAGATGGTGGTGTTTTGTGTATTGTGAGCAAACACAAACTAGTTGGATTATGTACAAACAAGACACAGACAGACAGACTAACATATCTATATAAACCTGGGTTTTTATTTGGAATTTTAAACAAATGGGCCAAATTTGAAGACGATCTACAGTTCAGAAGTTATAGTAGTATGGCAAACAGAATGTTAAATGAAAGGACATAGTTCTCAATGACATATAAAATTCTAAAAAGGGAGGTCATATGTTGCACTAGGAGTATTGATGTAAATGGATTGATAACCTAGAAACTCCGGACCAACCATATGAATAGAAAGATATCCAAACTATTATATACGAACCAGTTATAAAGACTGACACAAGATTGGTTTAAAAAGGTTATTCATAAATTTTCATAAATTCATTAAAATAATACAAAAATTTAAGTTCTTTTATTGTTAAAACAATCATTTCAATTAATTGCTTTGGATTTGAAGATTTCTGTGTCTTCATTCCTCATTTAAGTGAATTAAAAGATTGTGATTTATAAGAATAAGGGACAGAACTTTGGTTGCGATGTAGACAAATCCTATATACCGTACATGTATATGAAGGTTCTAAATATAGCAAAGGGGATTTCCACAAGTTTCTGCAGATGACACACAAATAACACTTTATATAAAGGTAAAAAAAATTATCATATTATGATTATAAAATTCCATTAATAAACATTTTGTGTATAAATACATTCTCATACTATAACTCATGAAATATCTATTACATGAATTTTAATTCATTTCTGTTTGCTAAGTACTATTTGATGGACTGAAAACATTTCTTTTAATGGTATACTTTATGTTGCTTTATAGGTCACAATAGATCAGATCAAATATAAATAAATTTCATTGCGACAACACCATGCTCAAATTTTGTTTAGATACATAGTATTACAGGTATTAGTAGGAATTAATATTGGGGAGGTATTCCGAGACAAATCAAGTAAATGGGGAATGGGTGGGGGGGGGGGGGGTAGCAAAGGGGGTATGGGAAGGGTCCTTCTTATTAAATGCAGCCAAGGTTTCCAAGGCCCAGCCCACTCTTCACAATTTCTTATTTTTCTCTTTTTTGATATGGTAGTTCTGTGAGTCAGGTGTTTTAAAGTATATATTTCAGGTGCTTTTTTTCATAAAAAGGCCCAGTGGTCTAAATATTCAATCTATCATCAAAACTAAGTTATTGAATACCGGTAACCAAAATAATTGACTAGTATGCAATACCTATTAATGCTGATCAAAAACTAAAAAATAAATGCTGCTCAGTTTTATTCTATAAAAGGTACTTCGTAAAGTTTGCTTACAATTTTTCTAAGTGTTACTTTTATGAAACATTTTGTCTGCACCTCTTAAAAGAAAAGGGTCTTAAAATAATAGTTAACCAGTCAGAAAAATAGAGATTTTTTTACAGTCAATATGAAGATCAAAAGTAAAAATTCTTTACATTTTAAATGCAGCTGATTTAAATCTTGGTTACATTCTTCATAGACTGATTTATCATCACTTACTAGGCTATGTCAAAATTAAACAAATTAGTATTTGCCTTGAGTATAGCAGAATAATCAATTATATTGTCATTAGACTTATGTATTCTATCGCTTCATCATCATTTACAACAAATGCATCTTTGTAAGGCTACCGATTGATACACAGTTCTATGAATGTTGGCACTTATTTATACACCATACACAGATGTACAAATAATATGACATCATATCAGATAATTCGTTTAACATTATAATAAACATTTAGTATAACGTTTCTCTGAAAAAAAAGCGCATCATGTTTTCCACTGTGGCTAGTACTCTGACATGTTTTCTTCATAAATTAGTAATAAATTCATTTAAAAAGTTCTATGTGTCGATTTTCCCGGAAGTCGCACATAAACAAAGTGTTTTTGTCTCCAAAAAGATCGATTTATACGATTCGGGATGCATAACATTTCGACCTTTTTCCAACACCCGTGCAAGAAAATCGACAATTTTTTAAACGAATTTATCATTATAAAGAAAACATGTCAGAGAACTATAGCCCCAGTGTTAGACACGATGCGCTTTTCTTCAGAAAAACGTAATCTGCGATGAAAGAAAAATGATTCCCATTTGGTAGGTAAAACAGGTATACCATTTGGTCATTTAACCACCAAATTGGACTCAAACCACCAAACGGGGGGGGGGGGGGGGGGGGGGGGGGGGGGGTGCCCAACCTGATTAATGCTTATCTATAACCTTGGAAATTTTGAAAATTTATTTGAATTATTTTGACATCAATAAACTCTAAAAGTGACCTTCAGTTCTCAGACTGCTCCTGCTACAGGTGAACCTTAATTTATATTTTTTATAGTAAGAGGTCCTCAGCTATAATAATCTTTCCCAACCATACTCAATCCTCCAAACACAACACCTTCTTTCGGACACTTATGACAGATTTAACAACAACTCTCCAACCACTAACTCCTACAATGTTATATTGATTTGCCACTGAATGTCTCCCTTTAATATGGTGGATACCTTATGACAGTATGGCACCCCACCCACCCACACGCGTATTTATCATGTTTATTATTAACATACCGTGCGCCAACAAATTCATCACACTCTGGCATTCTTCTCCAACGATGAACAGCTTCAAATGGACCGAAGTCTAATGTCAAACACTCCATTTTGTTTCTATTAAACTGACAAACTCTTGAAACTGGAAAACTCATGAACGGAACGAAATTTGGCAAGTGCGCGGGTGGCAGGAATTAAACAAGTCGAACCATTGCTATTCTTACTCCTTGACCTTGCTATTTTATACATCTATTTTAGTTGCCATCAGTCTTCTTTTTAACCCCTAAAAATAATTAACTCTTTAGTGTTTGTTCCTTGATTTAAACATTTTACTTAAAACGCCAAACATTTTGACACGAACCATACATTGTTCAAACTAATTAATTGTGCATTCGTAACCCTATCAGCTATTGCCGAGCTTTATGAAAACCGAAAGAAGACTGGAAATTTTTTTGAGTAAGATATACCATTTTCATTCTGTTTTCTGATGATTTAAGATTTTAAATTGCCTTGATTTTTGATAACTGAAGTTCTTTTGATTGTAGAAGTTAGCATGCTATCCAGAAAAATTTATAGTGACAAATTAAATCTATTTTTTGCATGCATGTTTTTTCTACCGTTTGATTTTAATACAATATTTGATTATGATTTTTTTAAAGCATGGGGGATATAAAGCAGTTTCTTTATGCCTGGCTTGGTAAGAGAAAAGCAACCCCTGCATATGAATTTTCCCAGACAGGATCAAAACACAAACCAAGATTCAAGTGTGAGGTAAGTATTAGCCAACAGGTCCATTACCATCTCTTGATGAAGCTAGTATATAGCTATTTATTAAGCTAATATGTTTTACGGTGTGACCGTTGGGGCGAGCGCAGAAGGAGCCACACATCTGTCATCATTGTTAAATGCAACCCGTGGACTTAACCAAACCAAACAACTTTGGCTTTGTCTCGAAAACTTTTACCACCGCAAGGAACCGGAAGATATCAAACTTTTATTCTAGGCTTAATGGTCCCTTCCTAGGCTTATACACTTAAACGAAAAACTACCACTGAGCGTTAATAAAATGTTAAACAGACTTATTAAAATATTTTGATAAATACAAAGCCGTTTTTTTTTTTTTTATCTCTTCTTTACCTTTTAATAATGATCATTAAAATCAATAAATTGTGTGTCTGTGTTATTTTCATTTTGTTCCTTGTTGTTATTGGTGTTTTAATTATTTTCCTCTGTGACATCAATTTTGTTTTTAATCTTTTTAATTTTTGTACGCTTTATAAGCGTTGTAGACATATGTGCCCTCCCCCTCTCTTTAGTGTGTGATATCCAATATTATTGAAAGGTTTGACCACATATGCAACTATAACAAATACATGTAGATATTTTAACAGTTTAATTTTTTTCTTTTATTTATTCATTACAAAATGACGTGGCTACACGTAGATCTAATAACGATTAGACTTTTCTTTTTTAATAATTTTTTGTCACCTACCTAACGTATACAATGATTGGATCAATTTGACAATGAATTTAGCATGGAACTTGCATGTGTATTTACTGAGCAAAAAAAATCATCAAAACAAAATAATCAGCCAAAGAGTCACTGTTAATAGCGAGCGCAGTATTAGTATTAACGGTGACTCCCTACTATGTACATACTTCCTACACGTTACATTAAGTACAAATGCTTGATCCACCTCTAAATGTATCGCGGGAATATAAAACGCGAGATCACTGTGACGTCATACTTAACTTTTTGTGCTCAACAGTTTTCGTAAATTGTCGGACAAATTCGGGGAAGGAAATGACGTCATAGGTACAGTTTTTTACGTAAGCATATGTGTTGTTTACTTTAATGTTTTTAAAAGGATTTTTTATTGTTAAATGAAAATGATGTATGCGATTTACAGTTAAGAATTTTCCTTAGAAACGCTTCCTGTTCTGCCATGTTGCTATGCACCGCAAAGGATCACTGGGATAGTAGAACGTTTTCACGCGGGTCCACAAAATTTTCTTTGAACAATGTGCAGATTTTAACTCGAATTTCCTCCGTTCGTACACGTTGTCTATGGAGCTCGCTACGCGAGCGGCGCTTTGCGCCGCCTCGCTGCACTCGCTATTAAGAGTAGCTTGATTTAGATATTTTGTCATACATTTTTCTTAAATATATAATTTTTTTAACCTCTCTTTTCACACAATTCAAGGTAAGGGCTGATGGCTTTGACTACATTGCTGTAGGAAACTCGACCAATAAAAAGGATGCACAGACAAATGCAGCTAAAGACTTTGTTCAGTATCTTGTGCGCCAGGGATTGGTCCAGCAAGCAGAAGTTCCAGCGCTTGAGATGGTAATTTTATTGTTTTCATGGAATGTAATGGGATTTTGTTTATATATCCTAATATATAAATGAGCTGTTTAGTAACAGATATAAAAGTTAAACAAAGATTTGATGTTGGGGTTTTTTTGGGAGAGGAGGGATTTGGAGGGGGTAATTTTTAGCTCACCTGAGCTGAAAGCTCAAGTGAGCTATTCTGATTACTTTTTGTCCGTCGTCCTTCTGTCTGTCCGTCCGTCTGTAAACTTTTTAAATTTTGAACTTCTTCTCTAAAACCGCTTATCCAATTTCAACCAAATTTGGCACAAAGCATCCTTATGGGAGGGCAAATATAAATTGCAGAAATAAAAGTCCGATCTGTATTCAAAGCGGAGAAAACCTTGAAACTGTAGAAAAAGGGGGTGCATTTTAAAAAATCTTCTTCTCAAGAACTACTGATTCCAATTCAACATAGTTTAGCATAAATTATTCTTATGGGAAGGAAAATATAAATTGCAAAAATTAAGGTCTAATTCTGTTTCAAATCTGAGTTATTACGAAAATAATAATAAAGGAAAGGCATATTTCAATCAGTTTAATAGCTTCGGATTTGGCATCCGGTAAAATGGGTAGACAAGACTTGGCCTGGGCAAAACAAAAGATTGGCAGTTATTAATCTGCCAATCTCATTAAAATTTCAGGATATTTGATGGACCAGTATATTTGTATTTGCTGTAAGTATTGCTGCAAAATAATGCGTATTTGGAATTGACGATTGCCGATCTGCCCCGGCTTTTATTTTGCCACGGCCCGGGTTTGCGTACTCATTTTACCAAGACTCGTATTCCATACATCTAAAACGAGGTTCTTTGTTTTAAGCAGCCATGACATTATACGAAAAAGGGTCCATCTGACTATGATGAATTTGCTTGTTGTGCAACAGTTCGCGAATGAAGGGAAATTTTTGAAACATGCAAAATATATTGGTGCCGATTTTGGGAAGTAAATTGAGACTAAATATTTCAATGCGTTGACAGTTTTCACACATGACGTTGGTGTTAGCTTGTTCTGATTTACGTTTCGTTTTCATTATTAATGCTTTGTAACCTGGGAACTATCGTCTGTATTTCGTGATTTTTACGTATCAAATCAAACAGAGACTTCGGTAAATCAAACAGTTAACTGTTTACCTGCGCAAATTAAGCAAAATCTGATGAATCAAAAAAGTACTGAAATACAATTCATTCTATCGGTAATTCGGCATTATATTTTGCGTAATGGTAGATTAATGCAATAGGTTTTGTTGAGATGCTCGGCATTTTCTCAAGTTTATTCAGTTTAAATAGAGTTTGATGTCGGAAATATGTAGGTATATACATGGACATGTATATATATGATTCATTTCGAAAAAATAAATTGTGTTCTTTATTTGTTAAAGTGCATGTTTCTTGTGTTTTAATTGTTTACAATTTCTATTTACTAACCATATTTGAGTGTTAAGCTTCGAATTATAAGCAAGATACAGAGATTTGCTCACAATTCTATGTTTGTACACAGATCTTAAAAACTAAAGATTAAAAAAGTAAAAAATTGTCAATATTTATTAAGAAAATTTTCAAAGTCTCTTCTTCCAGAAACCAACTTTAACAACTTATTGTATTGTAAACTTAACCTTTTTTAGCTCATCTGAGCCAAAGGCTCAAGTGAGCTTTTCTGATCACAATTTGTTCGTTGTCTGTCGTCGTCGTTGTTGTAAACTTTTCACATTTTCATCTTCTTCTCAAGAACCACTGAGCAGATTTCAACCAAATTTGGCACAAAGCACCACTAGGTGAAAGGGATTCAAGTTTGTTCAAATGAAGTGCCACGCCCTCTTTAAAGGGGAGATAATTGAGAATTAATTTGTTGGTATTTTTCAAAAATCTTCTTCTCAAAAACTGTTCGGCCTGAAAAGCTTAAATTGAAATGGAAGCATCCTCAGGTAGTGTAGATTCAAGTTTGATCAAATCATGGTCCCCGGGGGTAGGGTGGGGCCACAATAGGGGGATCATGTTTTACATAGGAATATATAGAGAAAATCTTTAACAATCTTCTTCTCAAAAACTATTAGGCCAGAACAGCTCAAATTAAAATGGAAGCATCCTCAGGTAGTGTAGATTCAGGTTTGTTCAAATCATAGTTCCCAGGGGTAGGGTGGGGCCACAATTGGGGGATCAAGTTTTACATAGGAATATATAAAGAAAATCTTTAAAAATCTTCTTCTCAAAAACTATTAGGCCAGGAAAGCTCAACTTTAAGTGGAAGCATCCTCAGGTAGTGTAGATTCAAGTTTGTTCAAATCATAGTTCCCATGGGTAGGTTGGGACCACACTTGGGGGATCAAGTTTTACAAAGGAATATATAGAGAAAATCTTTAACAATCTTCTTCTCAAAAACTATTGGGCCAGGAAAGCTCAAATTTGAGTGGAAGCATCCTCAGATAGTATAGATTCAAGTTTGTTCAAATCATGGTCCCCGGGGGTAGGATGGGGCCGCAATTGGGGGACAAAGTTTTATATAGGAATATATAGAAGAAATCTTTAAAAAATCTTCTTCTCAAAAATATGTGGCCAAGAAAGCTCAAATTGGCATGTAACCATCCTTAGGAAGTGTATATTCAAGTTTGTTCAAATCATGGTCCCTGGGGGTAGGGCGGGGCGCAGCACAGTTAAGGCTGTCAATAAACTCCGTTCAGACAAAAAGTACGGGAAATGTGCATTATGACATCACAGTATATTACAAACCTCGAAAGTACTTATTAATCTATTTATTAGTAAAATTAACTTATACTAATCTTTTAATTAAAAACAACAAATGCTATTACTTACAATTTTGATGTCCGTTATATCGTACACACTGAAAAATAAGCGAGATGTTGTTCTCGCTGTACTACAAAATATGACGTCATATGCTTCAAAATGACGCATTAAGTTAAATCATTGAAGGCTATCGTGCAGTTTTATAGCGAAGAAAAATAAATATCATACATTAACGAAAAAGTATAAATGAATATTTTGTTTAAAATTATTATTAGTAGAATGCTACCTATATAGTCTTATTTTCATTTTGTTAAAAGTATGCATCGTATAAAAAAGCCACCTCGGTTTTGTATAAAATATCGTATATCTAAAATCTGAGTACCTAAATAAATCACTTAATTGCAAGGGCATACACTTACCTGATCCCGACAAACTTTTACATGTGAATTTGAAATATGCTATGTAACTTAAAAACTTCTACGATCCTTGTAAAATCTTACAAATTAATTATTTTTTAATGAAATTAACCCTGTGACCTTCAAAATTATTCAACATATGCATTATAAATTACGATTTCTACTAACAAATATTCTTATCTTAAAAAGTTCGCACCGTTTTTCAAAATCTACAATATAACATCAAGTTATTTCATAATTCAGTTGTGAATTTTGACATGATTATGCCCTTGCAATATTGAATTTTTTAAATGACCTCAAAACCACAAATACATCTGCTTGTACCATGCGACTGCCATATCACGTGACCACTATGAACATAAAATATTGTACTGTTATATATTTATTTTAGAAATATATTGCATTTGAGTGACTGTTATTGATTTTAAAAAGGACATGCCAGTTTAACTAAAGTATACGTGTTTTCATCACAAAAATTTGCCCATATTTTTATTGACCGCCTTAACTGTACTGCGGGTCACAATGGGGGATGAATTTTTATAGATAGAGAGAATCTTTAAAAGTCTTCTTCTCAAAACTATTAGGCCAGGAAAGCCCAAATTTGAGTGGAAGCATCCCCAGATCATATAGATTGAAGTTTGTTTAAATAATAGTCTAGGGGTAGGGTGAGGCCACAATGGGGGATGAATTTTTACTTAGGAATATATAGAGAAAATCTTTAAAAATCTTCTTTTAAAGACTTTTTGGCCAGAAAGGGTTTAAACTTGTGTAGAGGCATCCTCGGGTAGTGTAAATTCAAGTTTGCAAAATCACAGTCCCTAGTGGTAGGGCGGGACCGTGATGGCGGTTTGAATTTTTACATAGGAATATAAAGAGAAAATCTTTAAAAGTATTCTGGGAAAGTGTTCGGTTCAAAACTCAGTGCTTAGTGTGAAAGCAAAGGTTATGCAGATTTAAGTTTGATGAAACCATGATTCCTTAGAGAAAAATGGGGCCATGAAATTGGGGGGGGGGGGGGTATATAGGAATAGAGAAAAATCTTCTTGCGGGTACAACAACAAAAGGGGCTTGGTATTTACCAAAAAATAAGAGGTTGATAAAAATTGGCAGATTTTCAATTTTTTTTAGCAAGATCTACTGTACTCAGTTGTCAAGATATTTTGATACTGTAATACTAATTTGATCAGAATTAAGGCAATTGTTGCTCAGGTGAGCGATGTGGCCCCTGGGCCTCTTGTTTATTTTTGTAGTTTATTAGGTTAAATTTTCTTTCACTGAAGCAGTAAAAAGTGGCATGTTACATTTAGAATCTAAGGTCCAACATGTTACTATCTAATTCATTTAGAGTGAGCTCATGAAAAATTAGTGCCAGAGAAACAATATGAGGGCATTAGCTGAAACAATAAAAAATTATCAATGAAATCAGGGTCATTTGAGGGAGTATGTAAAATGTTTTTACACAGCTTTGAATGTACTCAGTCCATGTAAATTCTCCTCACAGCCTTCTGTGGGACAAAATGATGGAGAAGCAGGGTCATCTCAAGGCCCAGGGTTTGCTGGTCTACCAGGAGGACTGAATGCACCTCATCAATCACTGGGACTAGGTAATGACAGCCAACAAATGTGATCAGAATTGGCAACATTTACAGAATATTGATCTTATCAATTAATTTAATAAGTTGATCAATTTATTTTAGTCTTAAATTACAAACTGTACATGTATTGAAATACAATGTACTTTTATTTTT